>NW_011888932.1:5258804-5316682 GCF_000151845.1 Pteropus vampyrus | reverse complement strand
CGTTTTAGAAGTGAAGAACTGAGTGTTATTGACAGAACTGAGACCAGAGACCTTATTTCCTGTTTGTTTCCTGCTCTAGAAAAAACTTTTCTCCAGTTTATCTTGCTAGTTACCTTAAAGGTTAGGGATGTGCCTTGAACATCCAGACTTCCTTTTTCTTTATTGTAAAATCTTTGAGGTGGTTCAGTAGTATATCAACTTTTTATTTTACGTCTGTGCTCTAGAAATGTACAAAAGCTTCTAATTAATGGTTATCGTTGCTTTGCAATAGCAAACATTTAAAAATTAGAAAGTATATATCATTAACTTTAATTTGCTAGTGGTCTTGTGGATTTACATTTTGTTTTAGAATTCTTTAAAATTAGTATTTAGAAAAATTCTCTATTTAAATTAGGTTGATGTGGCACTAAGAGATGATATTTAATTCAGATACTAAATGCTTAAAGCAGGGGTCCCCAGCCCCCAGGCCACAGACCAGTACTGGTCAGTGGCTAGTTAGGAACGAGGCTGCACGGAAGGAGGTGAGCAGCAGGCGAGCAAGCGAAGCTTCATCTGTATTTGCAGCCATTTCCCAGCGCTAGCTAGCATTACTGCCTTGGCTCCTGGTGATCATCTATCAGGCATTAGATTCTCATAGGAGCACCAGTCCCTGGTGCCACAAAGGTTGGGGACCACTGGTTAAGGGGATGAAAACATGGATACAAATACAAAACTCATTTGTACTTTAAAGGTAGTTATTAATAGTTGTAATAGAACAAAATATTATTCCTTTCTAAAAGATTATACATTCATTTTTAAAAATTAAAACCTGCTTTAAAGTAGTATGAGAAAAGTCTAACTCGAAGATTGAAGTTCATCCCAAACATATGAGAAATTAGGCATTAAGCAGTGTAAAATTCTTGGGCTTTTGCGGACTGGGTCGTGTAGCTTACACATTAACACAAAGTAGGATCTAGATTTCACAAACATGACTTCATTTTTAAGATGATTCCTTTGGTATATTTAAAGTGTGGTTTTATTTACGTGCAGCTGTTCAAGATTTCCTTGTGTAAAGTTGTGTTTCACTTGAATTGGTAGCTCTTCTTTATATGGAGGAACATGTAAACGTTGTATATAAACAGAAAAGCATTCCGAGAAGTCTTTATACAATTTTTCTTCCCAAGTCATGATTGGAAGAATATAGAGCAAGTTTCCTTTATAACTTATAAATTATGAAATTTAGTATTACCAATATTAGAAACTTTATATGTCATCTCTCTATGTCTCTTTATGAGGGATTTCTTTATGGGGTTCTAATCTGAAGGACAGTTTAAATGTACTTATCCAGACTTTGAGTTGGGAATATGAAAGAGAAAGGAATTCTTCCTCAAGATCACACTATAGCTGATCGATCTCAAAGCTTATTATCTGTAGTAGTGTTGATGTATTTGTTTACACAAAGTTCAGGTTGGATATTTGGCTCATTTAGAAATTTGCAACATTGCTTTCCTATTAATCACCGAGTGGCCTTCACTTAAATATTTAGGCTCATGCTGAAGATTCGGTTATGGACCATCATTTCCGGAAACCAGCAAATGATATAACGTCTCAGCTGGAGATCAATTTTGGAGACCTTGGCCGCCCAGGACGTGGTGGCAGGGGAGGACGAGGTGGCCGTGGGCGTGGTGGACGTCCAAACCGTGGCAGCAGGACTGACAAGGTAATTTTGACTTATGTTGTCCTTTTAAGTAATTTGAAGACGACTTCTGGCAAATCACTGCTCAAGGTCCTTTGGGAGCATGAGTAGTAGAAGAAGAGGTAGACATTTCAAGGAATTGCATTTTAGATTATATTTTTGTTTAAAGCACTTGAATGACTATCACCATTTCTTGACTACTAAGTGCTGGTCATGGTGCTGTGCTAGGCATTTTATGTACTCTCATCTAACTCTTGTTACTGCGTAGATACTCCATTTTACAGAAGAGGAAATTCAGGTACAGAGAACCAAGTTAACTCTTGGCCTTTGCCAGGGTCTACCTGAAATGCCAACTACTTACTACCTTTGCTCTGACTCTTCACTGCTTTTTAGGTCTCAGCTTGTATCTGTTATATAATTGTGTTACACTTATTAGATCAGTGGTCCCCAGTCTTTTTGACATCAGGGACCCGTGCTCCTATGCAGTCTAATGCCTGATGGATGATTTGAGGTGGAGCTGAGGCGATGATGTTAGTGCTAGGGAGTGGCTACAAATACAGATGAAGCTTCACTTGCTCTCCCACTGCTCACCTTCTACTGTGCGGCCCGGTTCCTAACAGGCCACAGACCAGTACTAGTCGGCGGCCCAGGGGTTCGGCACCCCTACAGTAGATGATTGTCTAGTAGACACCTTTTTTGTTTTTTTGTCCTTGATTTTGTAGTCTTCCATGCCTCCGTTGCACTGTGCAACAAAAAACTTAAGTTCTTAAGAAATATTTTGATAGAAGCCCTGAGGATTGATTTGAACTCTGCTCTGATGCCAAAGTCCATGCTTTGAATGTGTAGACATTATTAAAGTTAATAGAGCTAACTTTAATAGAACTAACCCTTTGGGTTAGTTCATTGTCTCTTGTGGTCTATCTAGGATACAACCATAATGTTCCCCTGAATTCTCAAC
This sequence comes from Pteropus vampyrus, assembly GCF_000151845.1. Lineage (NCBI taxonomy): Eukaryota > Metazoa > Chordata > Mammalia > Chiroptera > Pteropodidae > Pteropus > Pteropus vampyrus. The sequence goes on along the minus strand of NW_011888932.1, from coordinate 5,314,049 downwards.
ACCTGATAAACAAATTGGGGGACATACCTGCTTGAGTCTCAGTGTTTGATTATAATGGTAACTTAATGTTACAGATTTTACGGAACAGTGTAGTGATATTGTGTTTTTGTTCTTCATCTGATATCAGGTGTTTTTAAGAGCCAGTGTTGTATGTGGACCTTTAAATACTTTTTTTTGTTGTACTTTGTAAATAGCACTTGGCAGTTGGGTCCCTTTCTAACATTGATAAAAGTGCTGCTTAAATAATTATAATCAATTTCTTAGCCTGCTTTCAAATTGATGCCATTCTTATTTAGCACGTGGGGAAAATATAGGAATACTTAAGAAAGTAAGGATCTTCGTATCTCATATTACTCTACTTAATGTGATTTATTAGAAAAGTGAAATAACCGTGTTGTGACTACTATGGAATTTCCTTAGGTCTTGATAGACTGTCAGGACAAAGCTCATTTGCAAGTATTTGTAGTCTTATTCTGATCCATTATTTTGCCTTAAAGTAAAACCTTTGACACGTTTTACTTAGTATTTTTAATAACTTGAAGATTTTTTTAGAGTTCTGTGTCTGAATGTAGACACTGGCAATTCATTTTCAAGAATTGAGAATTATTAATTTTGGTTTGTTTCTTTTTCAGTCAAGTGCTTCTGCTCCTGATGTAGATGACCCAGAGGCATTCCCAGCTCTGGCTTAACTGGATGCCATAAAACCACCCTGGTTCCTTTGTGGACCCTCCTCTCTGAGGTTTTGCATGCTTAAGGATCCCAAACAACTAAGAAATTTAAAAAAAAAAAAAAAAAAGACTGTCATTCATACCATTCACACCTACAGACTGAATTTTATCTGTTTTGAAAATGAACTTCTCTCGCTACACAGAAGTAACAATATGGTAGTCAGTTTTGTATTTAGAAATGTATTGGTAGCAGGGATGTTTTCATAATTTTCAGAGATTATGCATTCTTCATGAATATTTTGTATTGCTGCTTGCAAATATGCATTTCCAAACTTGAAATATAGGTGTGAACAGTGTGTACCAGTTTAAAGCTTTCACTTCATTTGTGTTTTTTAATTAAGGATTTAGATGTTCCCCCAATGACAAACTGGTTTTAAATATTGGACATAATATCAGTTTTAATACCCGCTTTGCATTTTCACACGTGGTCAACCTGGGACATGTAAACTTTGATTGTCAAATTTTATGCTGTGTGGAATACTAACTACTTTATGTATTTTAACTTAGTTTTAATATTTTCATTTCTGGGGAAAAAATCTTTTCACTTCTCATGATAGTTGTTATATGCTAAATCTTTATATACAGAAATATCAGACTTGAACAAATTCAGAGCACATTGGTATATTAACCCTTGTTCCTGCATGGTTCATTAGGATCCAATTATAATTGAGTCACAGTTTCAACTATATTTGCTTTTAAAATGTGACTTTCCCATTTTAAAAACCAAACACGACACCTTACTGGTGAAAGTTGTTTAAGCTACTTACTGTTGATAGACACATTCTGTCAGGTGAAATAGTTTATGGAAGTTGGGCTTTCCCCCCTCGAACAGGGTGGGTGGAACAAAGTTGATTTGGCTGATGCATAATATTTGAACTGTGTCTGGCCACTCAGTATGATTTGTGTATGTGACAGGTCCCAAATCAAAATTGTACACCCATAATCAACAACCCTTTAATCCTTCCTTGTCCTAAAGAAACCAAAGGTCACACTGGTTAGTAAGGTGAGATGGGGTGAGTATGTTAATTTTGGAATTTGGAAAGCAGACAGCTTTACTTTATAAGATTGGAACAACAGCACCATCCATGAAATATAAACCAAAAATCTAAATTGTTTCTGAATTTCCTATATTGTTATTAATTTTGGTCTTAAGTTGATAGATGACTATTCCACAGAAAGTGATAAGTATCTTTTACCTCTTTCTCCATTAGAAAATTAGGTTAATAATTCCTGAACCAGAGCATCTCCACTTAGTAAAACATTTATGAAGAGAGAATGATCAATAAACAGGTTTTCTAGGCTCCTTTTTTCTTTAAAGTCTTCTGCCACATTTATTAATAAGCAGGAAAGAAATTTTACTTAAGTTTTAAAGATTTTTTGTCATTCATTTTCAGTAATTTTCTATCTATGTATGGTAACGTCCAATTTTTAAAAAGATCTTAAGTCATAGAATGTCTGCTCTTTAGCTGATTAGTTCTCCCATATACTTCTAAGAGAAGTTGTATAGTACAAAACTTATTCATTTGGATTAGAGATATTAATCTAGTTACCTACTAGTTTGACATCTTAGGAAGGAGGTAATTGGTTTTTTAATGATGGATAAACCTGTGCTGGTGTTTTGGATCTTATGATGCTAAGCGTGTTCTGCACTGGTGCTAATGTCTAATATAATTTTATATTTACAAACATACCTGCTACCCAGAGGCAAGTATTAATTTAGTCCATATGGACTACTGACCCCTCAAGATTGCAACATTCATTTCCTCAGTTCGTTTAGCCTTTAAAAGTATCTTAACTCATATCTGTATGTGTAACATGTTTATAAACCTCTTGATTTCTAGCAACATATAGAAAACACCTGCTATTAAAATACTTTACAAGTTCTATCCACTGTCAGCCATTGCTGGCATTCTGTCACTTGAGAATACACAGCAATATCTGATATGTTGCAAGCTTTCAAGATAGCCTGAACTTTAAAAAGTTGGGTCCATTAGTTGTATCTGATGGATGTAAATTTGCCTCTTAGATCACTTTCTGTCAAGAGCTAAAACTGTGAACCTAACTTTCTTTTACTGGTGGGTAATAACTGAAAATAAAGATTTTATTTTCATGCTCACTTCTTAAAAGTCATAAAAACACTCAGATAGGAGCCCATTTATCGTCATGTGTTTTCTGATCTGTTCGTACACTCCCAAGATAATGCTCATATTTCATTTTTTCCCTTTAAGCTTAGATTTTATGTGGGGTTCTTGTCAAACCAGGCTTTCTAATACATTTGGGAGGCATTCCTGTTTTAATGAGTATTATAATTGGAAAGTTGAATCCTTATAAAATGAATTTCAGGGACTGACCGAACAATTGGCATTTCTCTTAGCAGACCACGTTTTGAGTGTGAAGGTTAATCATACTGAATGCCACTGTTTTTTTGTTTCTTGGTTTTCGGTTTTTTTGGAGTGGGGTTAGGGGGACAAACAAGGTATAATACTCAAAAGAAAATGCTTGATACAGATCTCTAAGTAATAATGATGGCTGATGGACTTTTAGTGAAATTTGATGCTTTTAAATAGAAATAATGCCAGAGTTGATATTTCTGAGGATATTTTCAGCTTGCTTTGAAAAGATAGGGCTGTCATTTCTTTTTTAGTTAAATATTTTGAGACCTGTGTGGACCTGAAAGATTTAAAATGTGTCACTAGGCACCATACATCTAGTTACTTTACTCAGTTTTACTTTAAAAGTGAAAGCAGGACATATGTTCCAGGGCTTATTTTTTGGTATGGGTTTGGAGGGAGTTTATTCTGATTGTGTTCTTCTTCTAATTGCTAGAGACGGTCACACTAAATAGGAAAATGTTAAACCATTAAGGAGTTGTGTACAAAGTCTAAATATTGTATATTGGATTTTAAAAATATATCTTTAAGAGCAGTAGCATTATGTAGAAAGAATCAACAAGTATTAAAAGGTTTAAAGAACCTTTTGGAGAAGTATGAAGCTTCTGGAACCTGAGTGATTTTGACTTTAAGGTAAGATTATATCAGGTATATTGGACATCTATCTCAACATTGAGGTAACTGATATAACATTCTACAGCTCTCAGGAGCATGCAGTTTTTTGTTTTTTTTAATTATTGGGGTGAGATTGATCAACAAAATCCAGTAAATTTCAAGTGTAAATTCTACTTTCTAAAGAAAGTAAATGTTTAGAAAATAGAATCTAACCCGAAGATTTGTAATTTTACTGAAATTAATATGTAAATAAGTGTAGCATGTCTCCAAGTTAACTGGAGAAAGCCCAGAACTTGATTACCAGTTTGCTTTGCATAGTATATCTAGTAACAAGTAAAATGATCTCTAATCAACTTACAGACCTAGTAATTAGTGAAATATCATCATTTGCAAAATTATCAGGTTTTGTCATTGAGATATATATTGTGTCAGCTTTCAGAAATTTGGGTTCATTTACTTTTTGCTCATGTTCTCACAACTTGATCTTACTTGATTTTGAAGTTAGAAAAATAACGGAGTGTACATCATAAGTAATTGAAATAAGATCTGTTTCAAGCTGAGAAGGGATTTACTAAATCAAAGAATATAGGTAAAGAAAGATTGTGACCTAAATGATAAGAAGCTTAATTTGAGAAAGTAGTATATGAAGGTAAATTATTAAAGCCATCAAGATTTTGGCCACAGAGGAAAGTTACTAACATGGAAATGAGTGTCATTTAAATAAGTGCTGTATCTAAGCAAATTTCAGCCTATGGCTTGTTTTCGTTCAGTCCCTGAGTTAATAGCTTCTACATTTTTAAAGGGTTAAAAACAATATTCTACAAAGATGTGTATAGTCCACAAAGCATAAAACATCTGGCTCTTCACAGAAAATGTTTGCTGACCTGTGATATAAGCTTTTACTCTAAGGGCAACATATAATTCTTTTAAAGTTTTAGGTACAAATCATCTTACCCCATGGGAAATTGTGAAATCAAAATTACTTTAAAGCAAAGTTTTTCCCTCTTACTGCTATAATCAGAATAAAGACAAAATATGAGAGCCTCTTGATAGAGATGGTCTTGTTATTTTAAGAAAAGATTATGTGGCTTGCAACTTAAAATGTTCTGAAAGCTGTTAAGTATAAATTTGCTATAAGTAAGCTTAATGCCGTGATTATAGTTTAATGTTTCATGTTTAGTGGCACTCTGGCAACTTAGTGCTGAGATCTTTCTGTTGTGCTGATTGATTTTTACATGATGATAATTCTGAACATTTTGTATAGGTAAGAAAACTAATATTTTGATTAACTCCATAAGTTGAGCTGGGACAAGAATGTTTCTGAGGACTGCATTTCTCTGTGCTTTATCAGGAGACTATCCATTTGGCAGAGTTTTAGCTTTTGTGCCATTGATTACTTCTGATTTGAGTAACTGGGAGTCAGTTTTTAACTTGTAAATGGAAAGAAAGAAAAGATGAGAAATGGCTCATACAAATAAGAAAAATGCAGAATTTACCAAATTATGTTTTTATTTGAGGTGTTAATTATGTTTTAAATCAAGTAAGTAATGTTTGTCCCTTTTGCTGCTCATGTGGTGGGAGGGTGGCAATTCTAGTGCGCTTGTATGTGTTCTAAGCCTTGTGCATGGAAGACATGAAAGATACCTGGTGACAGCTAGTATCTGACAATTTTCGTTATGGATTTTCAAATCTAGGTAATTCATATCAGATGAGAATTGCTCTTAACTAATCTTGCTGTGGCTTTATTCCTTATATAGCTGCATTAAGTGTTACCCGTATGGAAATGTGAGAATTGAAGGGTTAATATTCATTTTTTTAATATTTGGTGAACTGTGTAGGGAAAATGGGAAGTAGCTTATCTTTGGATAATATTTATATCACCTTAATTGCAATTGTAGTTGATATTTCTCAACAGATTTTAGGAACTTAAAGACCTTGAATTTGAAGAAATGGCATTGGATTTCATGTACTTAGAATGAAGATTCTGTATCAAGTAGTCTGGCTGAACTTGGTTTTTGACATTTGACTGCCTAGAATTTTGTCAGTTTGTAACTAATATTTTTTATTAGCTGATAAGTAATGTTACCTTGGGTATAATAATCCATAGTGAAATGTTGCTCTGGCAACCACACTCTGGCAGTACTCAGAGGAGGAGCACGTTTACACATTTTGTGCTCAGACTTCCAGGGGTTTGGAAACTGAAGACTGTACCTCAAAGAAGTTGGTAGATTCCCACCTCCTCAATTTCATGGCTGAAAATGTTTAGGATTTCATGATTGGTGAATTAAACTAAATACAGATAACTTTCTTTTCAGAGATAGGCAGTTGGTTTGCCTTCTCTCTGGAAATTCTGAATTTTCAGTGATATTTCCACTTTTTTCAGTAAAAATGTTTCTACAAACTAGATAGTTTGGTTTCAACTTGATATACTGTACGTGTATACAAAATGTACAAGGCTTCACTTAGGTGTTGAAGTCTAAGGCATAGAAAGACTGGGTTGGATAAGGCAACTTTTAAGACTCATCAGTCATCAGCATACCTAATAGGCACAGTATGTACTTCAGACCACTTTATTTTATTAAACTTTTGAGGATTGAGTGGCAGTCACTCTATATCAACAAAATCCAGTAGATTATATTTTTAACAATTGACCCCCCTGCTTGAGTCAAAAGGTAGAGCTAGAAGTCATGTTGACGGAGGTAGAGAAGTGCTTTGCTGTACAATGCTAAGTAAAAATACTTAAAGTCATCTGAGAAAGTAGTTATTTTCAGGTAAAAAGGATGTTTATTAAGAGAAAATTGCCACTGTTGATTGAGGAACATAATGCCTCTCAGTTACAGGAGAACATTAATGTTCCTTTTTTGGTTCAGGATCACCAATCTTTTGTTACTTAGAGTTCTTAAACTTTAAAATTTTGGAGGGAAGACTATGATTTGAAGATTGCTTCTGTAGCTGGAGAATAGACTTTATTAACTTAATTATTCTTGTAAGTTATTTTAATCTATTGCAAGCATGTCAAAGTGGGGGTTTTTTTCGGTCTTTTTTGTTTGTTTTTTAAACTGTCGTCTCAGCTGCACTGCCATAGACCAGAGAGGGTAAACTAAAGGTATAGGAATGCAAAGGAAATTAGTCATGGAGTTGTAGTACAAGTATGAGAGGAGAAAAAGTTAAAATATTTTGCAGTGGGCAAATGGCCTTTTAGTCCCTTTGTGATAGAATAAAGTTAGATTTCTGTTTCTAAATGAAATCTTGCAGAGTTCTGTTTACACCTTGAGAGATTTTTTGGGCTGGTTAGGTGCAGGGTTGGGGCAGGGGACTCTAGTCTTGGTTTAGACAGCACAAAATATATTCAGATTAACACAGGCCATAGTCTCAGCTAATGTGCAGGGAGACGTAAAGCCATTTTAGTAAGTGAATTGAGATTTTCTTTCATAAAGGAAGAAGTGTTTTTATTATTTAAACCTAATTTTGAAAGAATGTTTTTGCCACTTTGAATTTAGTGGAAATGTCCTGTTGGGTGTTCATGCCTTTTCCCTGAAAATTTAGGGCCTTTGGAGCAGTTTTTCTTTTGAGTGTCTCATAATAGCTTTTATAGTATGCCCTTGGGTCCTATTACCTATAGGTAGTAAAATATCTGAATTGGCAAGGGAAGATATTTTAAACCTCATCTGCATTCTCTTGCCTAGACAAGGACAGGGTCTTTTATGGAATAATTAAAGTTGTGGAAATTAAAAAGTGGCCTCAGTTGACTTAAAGGAACCCCATAGCAGCGCATAATAGGTTTGTTTCTTAGAAATGTGATTGAAATCTCAGTAGAACCATAACTATTTTTAAATAAATGATTACAAAATGTGAAGCCCGATACCACAGATAAAGGAAAGGCATATATGTTTCAACAGTTAATACAAGCAACAAAATTTGAATTCTGCAGCCCTACTTTTTAAGAAATAAACCTTCATGTTTGAGGAAAAAAATTAGGTAAATTGGGTATAGTGATAGCTATTTTCATTCATTAGAGAGAACTTATTGCTCTGAGTACTTTTCTATTTAAAACGCTTAATGTTTTTGTAGCTTTACTCCATTTTACCAATTTCCTTAAAAAGAAATAACTCTTTTCTGTGGCCTACCTGTGCCTTGCAGTTTAGATTAGCTAGGTAGCCAAATTAGCAAGTTCAGGACTACCAGATTTGTCCTGGTGTCATTTGTTTGAACATTTACCTGGTGTATTAGGTAGATCTCATAAAAACCTAGAACTTTAGATGTATGGAAATGCTAGTTTTTGGTTACTTAGTAAAAACAGCTTCAAAGATTTTTATGGAATTACAGTTTCAGTCAACTACAGTCAGAATCCCATCTTACGTAAATTTGTACATCTGTCATTTGAGTAGAAAGGAATTGTAATGCTCTGAAACAAGGTTGGTATCAGGTACTAATTGTGTGACTTCAGTTCTGGTTCCGTTACTTGTGTCGGTTTCCTCGTCTCTATAGTGTGGATAAGTGGTGAGGCCTGAGTTAACATATCTTAAAACAGCACGAACAGTCGCCCCTCAGTATCCGCAGGTGCCGAATCTGCAGATTCAGCCAACTGGAAATTAAAAATATTTGGAAAAAACGTTACATTGTTTCTGACATCTACTATGTAGTTAGGCCTAGAATGGTTGCATCTGTACTGAACACATATAGATTTAAATTATATACAATTCATGGAAATACTGCACCATTTTATATAAGGGACTTGAACATTTGAGGATTTTGGTATGTGGGGGCATTCCTGGAACTAATTCCCTGAGAATACTGAGAGACAATGGTACTGTTAAATGATCATTATTAACAATTCCTGTTAGAATGAGAATTTGGCAAAAATTGACTTGTTATATAAACTTTGTATTTCCAATTGTTATTACCCTAATATCCCCAATCCCCACTCTAGTGTGTCATCTACTCTGCATTTTTTTTTTTTACCGACAGGAGTACTGAGAACAAGTGAAAGTGCCAGACAAGGTAGAGGATGAAAGATACAGTCCATAAAGAAAGTGGTTGGTAGTGTCTGTGTCTAGACCCATTGTCTCAGGTCTTTGGGGAAAAATTGGTAATATTTAATTGAGTACCCAATTATAAGAGTCATGAATATTTGTAATGAAAAGAATGCAGAAATATAATTTAAAAACCTATGCCTGGAAGTAACCACTGTTAGCATTTCGATGTATGTATTCTTTCAAAAAAAATTTTGCATTGATACATTAAGTTGAGATGATTCTTTTTAGCGTATTGTAACTGACTCATTTCCATGTCAAATTTGTCATACTTTTTAAAAGATTGCATACTAGGCTTTTCATCAATTGTAAGATCCATCCCAATTTCAGGCATGTTAAAATGGGGGGCATGCCATAAAATCAGTGGCATAGTACAGTTTAATTAGCATCTTTTCCTATTCAGAACATCATGTAATGGGTGTTTTAAAAATTGGTAGTCTTAGATTCCTTAAAATTCAGTGTTTTGTTTATAGGTAATTTGACCAACTCCGTACTAAAGGGCATATAGACCTCCCCATTTTAATCAGTGCTGTGATCTTATTCAGGTTTTTATACTGTTTTTAGTCTATATTCCTAGGAGTGGAGTTGCTTACTCAAATTTTTTAAAATATTGCCCAAGTGCCTCCAGAAAGGAGCCAGCTAACATACCTGATTGTGAACACCAGTTTCTTTGATTAATACTGGCTATTTTTTCCTTTAATTTTGCTAATTTGGTAAGTGAACAATGGTGTTTAATTTTCATTTCTTTAATTACAGGTGATTGGTCTTGCATATTGGGCATTTAATGTATTTTGTGTTTGTCACTTGGTCTATTTTGACTAAGTCTTGGCTTTTTTCATACTGATCTGTAAGAGTACCTTATTAAGTAAGTTATTTTGGCATATGTTGGAAATTTTTTTTATCTAACTTGGTGTGAGTGTATTTTACAGTTTTAATGGGAAATTTATTCCAGTACAAGCTGATGTGGAGATCCAACTTGTTCTTTTCATTGTCAGCCTGTTGACTGAATTAGGGGGAAGAAGAAACCTTTCTGATCTCAGAAAGTGATTTACTTGAGGATTCAACCTATCAGCCTTTTATAAGGTTGGTTAATGTGAACATTCATGAGTCCTGCAGGTTAGGAAGAGGAAAAACAGGGCTCTTTTGGAGGGTTTGAGCAATGATATTGGGACAGATGACAACTGCGTCAGGTGAAAGAAAAGAGCTCGATGGAGAAAAACCAAGAATCGAACATGGGAGATTGATCAGAATAGAATGTGCCTATCTTGGCATCTCTTTCACTGGCTTCCAGGCATTGATAAGTTGCAGCTGTAGGCTGTTAATGGACGTTGAGAAGTCAGGACAGATTGGAGGAGAAAAGGCAGTGAAAGGAAAGAACTAGATGACACTAGTTTGACTTTTCCTATTGTCCGTAAAACAATCCCAGGAAGTAGAATCTCTGGTTTCTGGGTAAGAAGGCCCTTTCAAGAAACAATTCGAAGTAAGAATTTATACACAAGAATTAATAATGGTGGAGAGTCCTATGAATCCATTAAGTGAACTTTATTTAGTAGTATTTAGGTCCCAGAGAATCAAGGAATTTGATGTGTTCAGAGCATAGGTTTCTGGGTTGCCTTTGGATGTGTATTGAGAGGATTTAAATCGTTGTGAATTTTCTTGAGAAATGAAAATCTGGCTGTATGAATATTGGTGAGCTCCACCTAAGTGCTGGTAAATGAGGTAATGTGATTTGGAATTTTATGTGTGGGCAGGAAGAGGGAGTGTGCAGACTGCTTGGGGAAAGGGCAGAACAAGGTTACCTGTCCTTTATGGAAAGAGGACAGTTTATCTGGCAGAGTGAGTAGCCAGTCTTGCTCAAATATGTTTTTAAAATAAGAAACTGCTACATATATTATAGCAGTGCTGTCAGTTAACAGTGGGGGTCAAATGAGGGCTGAGAATGAAGAACAAATGCAAACTTAGTTGTCCCAATAAAGAGGAAGTGGGCACAGCTGAGTGGGCTTCTGGAACAAAAGGAACAAGATGAAAGAAGTGGCAGGTGATATCTTTTACTTTTTATTGATATCCTACTATGCACCAGGCATGGTACTGGAGAAATAGATTGCATGGTTCCTGCTTTCAAGTTATTTACAGTTCAGTGTAGGAAGTACGTGTTAATGGGCATCGTGCTGGGGAGCACTGAGGAAGCCTCTAAATCCTTATAAGGAGCCTTTAGAGTTAAAGAAGTGTCTCTTAAAAAAAAAAAACAACTTAAGGAAAACAAGTACTTGACTGCATTATCCCCGGGGGCTTAAAGAGAAGAGAAAGGGTGTGGGAGGGTAAAAGGGAGACTGGGAACTGGTCTATGGGGACCAGTGGGAAAGGGAAGAGTGACTAAGATGGATATCAGGTCATCAAAAGAAAAGGCTAGGAAAATGGGTATTGCAAGAAAGGTGATAGGATGTTGGGTTTCTGAGGATCTGGCCTTTTTTGCCTTTGGTCATTGCAAACAAGGCACCACATCATGGGTGCGGACAAGCCAATGCTGAAGCTGCTGAGAGAGAAGGGACTGCAGTGGGGTGCTGCACAGCCGCTAAATAGAGTAGAATAAAGATGTAAGGAAAGAGCTTGAGCTTTTCAAAGCCTGGGAAAACCAATTACATTAAGTCTGGAATGTCAGGAAGCATGGAAAGAGTTAAACGTGAATAAGTAGAGCAGTGTTCAATTTCTAGAGCTCTGAGGGACATCTATCTGGTAAACCAAAGCTGCCTCAATTCCAGCGTTTGGGTGGGATGGGGGTAGGGATTTAAGAAAAAATTCTGGGCCATTCTTTCTATTTTTAGCAAGGATGCTATTAGCATTTAGACCAAGACTCTTCCCCACCTGCGTAGCAGAAGTGCCTATAGGGAAAGGTTAGAGGCATTGGTGGGTGAGGGGAGGGTGACGAGCCAGGGGCCACAGCTCTAAAGGAGTAAAATGTATTATGTTCCAAATTTGTGTTGGGGAAAGGAGAATTATTTTCCAGGCTCAACTTGAACTGTTTCAGGACCGGCTCAGAGTCTTCTTGAGGAAAGGGCAGGAAACCTTTGGGTACAGGGGACTAACAAGTGCAACTGTGGCAGTTTGGGTCTTGAGCCCTAAGACAGCCCTAGTCCTTGAAGAAACGTGGGTCAGAGAGCCTTTGTCTCACTCCTTTTCAAGACATTTCAGAGGGAGGCTGCTTACTCAAGGTCCTAAGGTGGGTTTATGGTGGCTTTCGACCATCTAGCTGCTCTTGATTCACTGAACGGTGAAGACAAAACTAGGGAAAAGGTACATTCTTAGGCTTCCATGAATGACAGTCATGGCTATCTTGGGAGTCCTTTTATTTTGGTGTTCACCTGGGTCTTTTTTTAATTGACAATATTAGTTTCAAGTATACAGCATAGTGGTTAGACATTTATATAATTTATGAATTGATCCCCTCCGATTAGTACCCACCTGGAACTATACATAGTTATTACAGTATTGTTGACTATAGTATCGATGTTGTACTTTACATTCCCCTCTTTTGTAACTACCAATTTACTTAATCCCTTCCACTCACCAGGGCCTTTTATGACCTCATTTGTAAAACGGCTGATCTGTTTTGACGGTTCCCCTGTAATTCTTGCTAGTGTATCCACCACCTAGATTCTTTCTAATACTTGCAGCCACTAATCATGCATGACTTTTCATTAGAATCAAAATTCAGTTCCTCAGTAATACTAGACACATTCTAAAGTGCCAGCAGCCAATGTGGTTACTGTCTGCTGTATTGAACAGTACATATATATATATATATATATAGAAGATGTCTATTTCAGAAAGGCCTATTGGACAGTGCTAATCTAGAAATATATATATAGAAGATGTCTATTTCAGAAAGGCCTATTGGACAATGCTAATCTAGAAATATAAGACCTGGTATATAGTAGCTGTTTTATAAACAGTTGCATGAATAGTCCTCTGGACTGTGTGTCATTGCTAGTAAGAGTTGGTTTCTACTTGCCCCTTTCCCCTTTCTGGTAGCAAAGTTGTAGGAACTTAGATTGGAGTCTAGGTCCACATAGTGCAGGATATAATCTTAAGGCTTTGGAGAAGGCAAGATGAGGTATCTGGGTTACAGCCAATTTTCAGTTCCTGAGATTCACCCTGAGCTGGCTTGACTGCTCTCTAGCTGCAACCAGACATGGTAGCACCTAGAGGTGATGACAACTGGAGCAGGGGACTGGGTACATGGGCATGCTGTGTGCTGATGTGGGGTACACTGACCACTCAAAGCATGAGGGAGCCGCACCCCATTTTTAACTGATCCAGAGTCAGCTTTTCACCACAGGAGAAGGTGAGTGGGTGAAGGGAACTTGAGAAAACAGAGAGAGAAATGTGCTGAGGCTCTAGTTCTTCCAGGGAGTCAGTTATAGGAGCCTCTTGTGAAGGGAGATAATCTGTGTTGGATGGTAAGTAACCTTCATGGGTAGGAAGGTAGTCCACAGGGAGGACCGTAATGGAGCTCGCTGGTTTTACTGGCTTTGAGTGAGAGTCCCTGCTCTCCAGCACCTTATACAGATCCACTAGTCCTGTCTCCGCTGTGAGAGCTCTTTGAGGTGGTGGGCTTGAGACACTGTCTTCCTCAGAAGTATAGTGATCTTGGACTCGTCCCTTTTCTGGCCAGATGGAATGAAGGGGATGTCTGAAGACTGGGGTCACTTGAAAGACTTCATCGATGACCAGGGGCTCAGGTTCTTCAGAAGTGGGCCAGTCCATGGGCAGCTGCATTTTCTGAGAAAGAGGAGGGAAAGGCTCATGTGGCTATGTTAGAACCCACTTCTCCAGGGTTCCAAAAGACCTCACAGCCTGCACTGCCTAGTCAGCTCGAGGTGGGACACTGAGCCCTTAACTTCGTGAGTTAAAGTAGTTAACATTGTCAGGGAGTCAGACAGGAGCCATGGTCCCCTCAATCCCCAGCCAGTGAATGATCCTTCAACCAGACTTGATGGCGAGTCAAACTGCACTAGCTGCTCTTCCTTAAGGACAGAGGGCACACTGGTTGCAAAGGAAAGGCTGAGCTTGTCTCTGGGGAAGGAGACTTTAAAAGGTAACTTTAAAAGGGTCACACTAGAGCGGAATCCTGAGAGGTATATTTTCCAGATAGGAAAGTTGTGGGCAGGGAAGACTGGTCTATTCTGTAACCTGCTAGTTCTTAGGAAAGTGAGGCTTTGGAAATTGGAGGTCATGTGTTAAAGGGACTTTTAAAGGATCCAAAGGTTCAACTATTGAAAGGTTATAGGCAGGGTAATATCTTTGTCAGTTCTGCTCTTAGTGGAATAACTTCTTTGGAAGAAATTTTCATTTTTTTTCCCCTACATTTAAATTTTTCTGTTACTTGCTTACTTTCTCAGCAGCGCATCAGTTGTCAGCTCTTCAGTGTCTGTCATCTCCTTTCCAAACTTACTGCTGATTCCCGAGTCCAGCACCAAGCACTTTATTAACACTTAATGGGCTTTATTGGGCACTCCTTACATCTTGGAAATAATCTTTCAACTGATCTTTCTAAAGCAAAGCTCCAAAGCCTTTAACAACTCAGGCTTACATATGCAGTAAAGTTTCCAGCCCTTAGCCTGACAATCAGGTTCCTGCACTTTCTACTCCCCCATGTTTTCATTCAGAAACTATTTCAGGCACACACTATCCTTTCCTAACTAAACACCTTTTTCTCTGTGCCACCACCATGCTTGTTTACCTGCTTCTGTTTGCTGCACCACCCCCTGCTTGACACCTTACGAAGCCTCTAGTGACTGTTCCTCACTACAGCAGTGAAGACAGCAACGATAGGGTCTTGGCACATGATGGTTTATACTGTCACTTTGTTTGCATTTCCATAAGTCATCTTGTCTTCCAGGAGGAGTAGAATGACCAAAAAAAATAGCCTCGGGACAGGGCAACTCCAACAACTAGTCTCAACTCTGACACTACATCTTGAGAAAACAACCTCTCTGGCCTTCAGTTGCCTTATCTGTCAAATGCCAAGTTGTGCAAGAGTGATTTGATCTGGATTGGTTCTGATATCCCCTCCCTTGCCTTGAGCATGAGAAGTTTCCAGAAAGTGAATGATGATGCTGTCTTAGGACAGACTTCCGCAAGGGGCCCTGACAAGCTAGATGGTATGTATGTATTTCTCTGGGGGACCTACTCTTCCGATTGCTGCGCAGACTGGTCCTGGCACGTTTGTGTGGCTTGCAACACAGAGGGAAGCACAGCTGCCAGAGCGCTGCTGTCACAGATGTAAGAAAGATTGCACAGGGTGTGGAAATGGCTCCTTATCACAAGATAAGGTGTTCATCCTGCCTTCTTGAAAGCTTTGGCAGTATTGATAAAGGCTGTTCCTCAGAGCTTTTATAAAGCAGGCCCCCTAGCTGATAAGTCCTTGGGCAAGGCTTCTTAGACCACCGTTCCCTCAGCTACCTCACTGACACGTTTTTAAGCTTTTACAAATTCAAAATGGATGACGTTATGGTGGTGCCCTTTATGATTTGGTCTTTTCCTGCAGAGCCTTAAGATACGTGTTTTTTTTTTACCCACAGCTTAAGAAATGGGGGATTTAAGGTCTGAGAACTGAAAACATGTTTTGTTGGAGAAAGATTATCGTGGCCTCAGCCTACCAAGAGAGCCATCTTCACAGTCTAGTCTCTTCAAGGGTCAAGCAACATAGGGTTCTGAGGCTGCCTCAAGGCCTTTGTTGCAGATGCCTTGTTTAAGTTAAATTTTTTTTCTAATTTACTAGTTATTTTTGCAAAAGAAATATGCAGTTTTGTGAGAAAACTTAAAAGTTCAAAGGAAATTAGCAATGAAAATTAAATGGCCCTCATATTTCCAACCCTCTCCCCAAAGGCAACTGCAATTATTAGTTTCATATGTAGCCTTTCGGAAACATCTTCACATGCAAAAATGTGTATATGTGTATATAAAATCTTCCCTCCTTATATAAATAAGAATTCACTTTAGACAGTTATTACAAACTGCTTTTTTACTTTTAAATATCTTAGAGATTTTTAGAAACACATAGATCATAGATCCTTTTTATTTTAATAGTTGCATAATATCCTATTGTATGGATATACTCAAATGTTTAACCTGCCCCCTTGGTGGCAGATTACATTATGCCTAATTTTTGGCTTCTATTTATAATGTTGCAATGAACATGTTTATACTATATAGCTTTAGGTTTGTGTATGGCTTCTGTTGCCTTTTCCTTATGTTCTTTTCTCTAACCCTTTGTCTTTCATAGCATTTTTTCTAGGCTTTTTATGGGCCCTAATCATGCTCAGGCAGAGGCAAATGGAGCTCATGATCCCAAAGCTACTAGCTTGAAAGCCAGGTGTCTGTGACTGACCCAGAGCTGCCTCCCACTCTGCTATTTCAGGATTTTAGGACAAGGGACTGTGGAATCTTAGCATTGGAAGAGTGAGATCTTAAAGCTTAGCTGGTTCAACAACTAGTACTTGAATCCCCTCTAAACTAGCAGTGGTGTCCTTACAAAGTGCATTCCCACAGGTCATCACAATACTGCCACTAAGTGAGGGCCCTGTATGTGAACACCTCTTTAATCTATTCAGCGTGGAGGTGCTGACTTTTAGAAAGACTCCCCTCATACCTGTGCTTAAAGATCTTTTAGAATGTAAAGTACAATGGTGGCCAGCACCTTCTACTCTTATGTGAATTCAGGAACCACCATTTACGAGCTGACTAACGTTAGGCAAGTTACTTAGTCCTCTGTGCCTCAGTTTCCTCATCTGAAAAATGATAATAGTGCAACTTAATATAATGGCATATATAAAAATATATATCATATGTATGTATAAACACATATACCATATATATAATTATAGATCATGTAGGTACATATAAAAATAATTAAAAATACATACACATGTATTTATATAAGCTACTGTTATTACTGTTCTCGCTATTATAACTTAACAGGGACAAAACCCCTCAACAGAAGAGACGTCGAATATGCGTCTTCCTGGGAAGAAAGTGAGTTAACTTTGCCTTGTATGACTATGTGCTTTACATGGCATCTTACTTAATCTTCACAACAGCATACATGGGAGATAACGTCAATTCCTGTTTTACAGAGGATGAAACTAGGGTTCAGATATCAGGCAAATTGCCTGAGAGTCATCCACATAGTGACAGAGGTGGAGTTTGCATCCAAGCCTTGTTTCAAAGGCACTAAACTGCAATGACTTAAATTCCTACTGAGGCAGACATGGCTGAGACCAGCTCTGAGCAGTGGCTGGTCCCACCGGCTTCTGACCAGCAGAAAGGTGTGGATGATAGAATGCACTGGGTAATTGAGAAGAATCTTTGGAGAAGGGCTATAAGGTTTGAGAAAGGGAGTATGGGGCTGCCAACTCCCCAGCAATGGGAAGAGTATTGGCATACCACTTTTCTCCTCCTCTGCTCTCTGTAAATGCAGTCTTGCTCCATATTCAGATGCCTTCAACTTCCAGACCTTCCGCCAGAGATAGGCCACTGTGCCCACTGTGAGCTGTTCTTAACCTCCTTAGATTGCACAGCGGCAGCTCCCTTCGCTTTCTTTACTCTAGCTCTCTCATTTGCCAGCTTAGCAGCCTCCTTTAAAACCTTTTCCAAGCACAATGGAATGACTTACTGGCTTCCTGCCAAAACCAAAATAGTCTGGGCTCTATCTGTTCCATGCTCAGACAGGACTGGGAACGTCATGGTAAAGCTTCAATTCTCTTGAATTTGGATGAGTCAGTTCTCAGGCTAGTGCTCAGCAAATGGCAAAAATACTTGCTGTTTTATTTCTTTTGAAGTTCTGTGAGGAGGGGAACATAAGGCATAGAGAGAAATGAAAAGCTATGAGTCTTAGTCTTTTGGTCATAAGCTTCAGAAAATTCCTGTACCTGGGAGTGATGACTCAGACTGTAACCTAGGCGTGAATGACTTCAGCTTCTTCATAGGATCTAAGTACCTAGGTTTCTTCCCAAGTGCGATGGGAAACTCAGATTTGCTGCTCTCTGGAACCCTATCAACTGACCACTGAGGCTTTATACCTTACCTCCACAATGGGATATTTCTTGGCCCAAGTGCTATTCGCTGGGTCTGGAATTTGTCTGCTGCACCACTGAGGTCTGAGGGCCGAAAGGAGAACAAATACCCTGTAGATAAAGAAAACATTGACAGCTGGTTAATTGTGTATGCGGTGGCATGGAAGCACAGGTTCTTAGTGCTGTGATTTCAGTGGAGGGGTTCAGTGTAGAGTTATGCAAATGAGTAAAATGTAAACACTGAAAAAGATGATGCATCATCCAAGGCTGGACTAGTTTTTTGTGAAGTTTGGATAGACAATAAAGAGTCGTGATGCAACCACTTGGGGTTTGCTAAATAAACGATGGAACTTTCAGCTGTCACTATCCAACTATGCACTCATTCAGCAAGACATGGATCAAACCCCTAATATATGACCAGCATAGTGCTGAGATAGAACAGCAAACAAGAAGCCTACCTTTGGGGGCTTAGTACTTAGTTAATTACAATGTTTATAAGGAGTTTATAATGACAGGTAAATTATTATGCTAAAAGAAAAAAGATACAAATGATATAAATAACTTCAACATAAACTATGTAAAAAAAACTCCAAGAAAAAAGTACCATAGAGAAACATCCAAACTGTTACCAAGTACTTGTGTTTTTCCTACATATCTGGGTTTTTTAATAAGTTTATATTACTTTTATGACATGGAAGGAAGAAATATCCTTAAGCTGTTATAAATGCATGTGCCTTAAATATTTTGGCTATATTTTAAAAATCAAGACTAATATGAAACATCTTTAAAAACTTTAATAAGCTTTGATATTTAATAAAAATGGTAAGCTTCTGGGATATGTTTAGCCCTTTGAAGCAAGAGATATGGCCATGTGACTAGTTTTTCTCCAAAGAAATGTGAGCGGAGGTACCTGTGACCTAGTATAGATCATGTAGTTGAGGACAGTTCCCAAGGAATGATGGGTCAATAAAATGGAAGAAAACTGGGTCCCTAAATGACTATGTGGAGCAGAGTTACCAACCAACCTGGATGACTTACCTCAGGACTCATATGGGAGAGAAATAAACTATTTTATTAAAGCCACTAAAATTTGGGGCTTCTTTCTTTCTTTCTTTCTTTCTTTTCTTTTTTTTAAACAGCAGAAGCCTTGACCCCGACTGATACTATTTCCTTGAAGAGAATGCATGTGATCCTAGTTAACTCTTTTTTGAGTTAAACTTTTTCAAAATCTCACTAAAGAGAGCTCTGCTTTGAAGTACCTATCACACATGGGAGTTTAAATAAATGTAAAGCTTTCAGACAAGTTCAATGACTAGCAGGATGACTTTGAGCTAGTTTTATTTTTACCTCTTCTCTTACTTTACGCAACATCTGAAGAAAACTTTGTATTGCATAACTAACTCATTAAAAAGTTCTCGTAATACAAGTTTAAAGAAATTTTAGAAAATACAGTTAAATAAAACTAAAATCACCTATGATTTTATTCCCTGATATAACTGCCAGTAATATTTTGGTGTACATTCATGGGGCAGAGAGTGTTAAGTGCCATCATACATATTTTCCCTCCTTCTTAGGAAGAGGACCCTAATTTATTGGGATGACAATAAGCCCAGCTATAAGACCATAATTTTAAACCTCACTGCCTCACCAAGTTCTGGCCAAGGAGATGTAAACAAAAGTATCCTGTGTGACCTCTTCATGTGAAGTAATCTGAAATGGAAGTGTGGGCACCTTTTCCCGGAAGTTGTAGAATGCAGGCATGATGGCTGTAATTCCTGCAGCCATTGGACCATGAGGTGAAATTGATGGAAGCCAATGTCAGGATAGTGGAGCAGAAAGATAAAGAACCTAGGTCCTTGATGACTGTGGAGCTACTACACCAGCCCTTCATCTGAGTTTACTTCCCTTACCCAGGTGAGAAACTGTTAACTAGTTTAAGTCATATTATTTTGGCTTTTTATGTTACGATCAAATTTAATAATAACTATTTTGTATGTGTGTGTATGTAGTATTTTTAAAAAAACAAGTACATGTTTTTCAAGCTGCTTTTAAAATGTAATATAGCAAATATGCAATTTATTTTTTCTATATCTTTAATGGATGCATAATATTGCTATACAGTATGAGACATACTGTGATTTAGTTAATCCCATGTAATTGGGCATTTAGGTGGTTTCGTATTGTTTTCCTTTTATGAACAATATTTCAGTGAACATATTTGCCACAGAATATCTGCACATACCTATGATAGAATAGATTTCTACTTAGGAATTACTAGGTCAATGGTAGAATATTTTTAAACATTTAACATAATTTACTGTCACCTATAAAGGAATAAATTTAATATGCCACCAGCAATTATGAGTATCATTTCTTTGACTCATAGCAACAGCTATTATCATGAAACACACACACACACACACACACACACACACACACGCAGACGCAGGCGTAACCAACTCACTTTTGCCGGAAGTAACACATTGAGAAAATGCCCACCATGACAATAGCAATGCAAATGCTTGGTGCCACGATCGTGCTCCAATTGGCTTTACCTGAAAAGATAGCAAACCCTGTGACTGAGTTATCTTCAATGAACATTTCAAAATACTTGTGTGAGCCCTCTGGACCCTACCCACAGCTCCTGGGTAGCTGGTCCCAGGAACAAGGCTAATTTCTGTCCATTTGGTTAGGGAGAAGGGGCCCTAAGGGGGCCAATTCTATAGTTCTGGGAGGAGTTCCAGCCCTTTAATGAGCAGAAGGAAAGGGGGTGTGGTATACAAAGCACTGGTTGTGAACTAGAAGCCCTGAATTCTAGTACTGGACCTTCCACTGACCGATATGATCTGTGGACCTCAGATTCTTGATCTACAGAAGATGAATAATGACATCTGCCTTTCAAATTGTTGTGAAGATTAGAGATGGTGTGTTTAAAGCGCATGGCGATGTCGGAGGCCTTTGAGAAATAGCAGCTAGTAATTTTACCAAACCAGCCATTGGATAAGCCCTCTAACTAGGGTCTTTGAAATTCTTTTGATTTCTTCCTATTTACATGCACTTTACTATGTGTCACAATTATTCATTTATTCACCCAGTATCCATTATTAAACATTTTCAGGCTATATTAGGTGCTGAGATACAAAGATGAATAGGGCATGGGCTCTGCTATCTTCAGAAATCATGAATGTAGCCCAGGAAATAGATGTGTAAACATGTAAACAGCAGTAAAAACATGCACATAAAAACATATAAAGGCATATATGAGGTACTGTAGCAGAGAACAGCATGGGAAGTGGTCTCGAGCAGCTCAAGAAAGTTTCCCAAAAGGAATGTCAGAAGTTTAGAGTTGGATGGATAGGAGTTGGGTAAGTAGACAAGTTAGGGAAGCACAGACTAGAACTATGCAAATAATTGGAAGGCGGGATACAACACAACACTTTCACAGAACTACAGATACTATTGTTTTTGAGTATGAATGAGTGTGGCAGAGGACAAAGCCGGATGGGTGAACAGACCAGGTCATGCCAGGCCTGGTAATGAAGTTTGAATTCTAGCTTGAAAGTTCTTGGGGGAACCACTGATGAGTTGCAACAAGAAGTGGAATGTCAGCATCAGGTGTCCTGCAGAAAGATTCTTCTGATAGAAGAACAGGTTTGGAGGAGACGGTGTAAAGGGGGAACTAAGAGACAGAGACCTTCTAGACACAGTAGAAGATGTGTTACCAAAGCTGAACAGAGGGAGTTAACACAGCAGGCTTGTTACCACCCCATACAATCAGCACAATGCTGACATTTCTTCAGCATCTGCCTTCCTTCCTGAGCAGATGGGACAAGTCTCGAGTGCAAGTAGAAAGCTGCTGAGTTCTTAATTCAATTAATTGCTCACAAGTTAACTTTCATAGGAGTAGCTGGGAGATGAGAAGAGGGCTTTTCAGTTTTCCCTGTGGAGAAGTCTCTGGCACAGGACAACAGAGTCCCAAATGACCAACTTGATACTCCATGTTACAAAGAAAGGACAGCTTGTTTTATGCTTGGAACAATGCAAATGGGTGCCATCAGAACAGTATAATTTAGCTGGTGGAAGCCCATGAGAACAGGGTAACTTCTTCATATACTCAAATTTAATTTAATTCAAATCTAAGTTTGATCTGTAGTTCTACTTGTCACCTCTATGATCCTGGGTAATCTTTCTGTACCTTAAACTTGTAAGAAGTCGTCCTAATCCCTGATTCTTGTATTCATTTCATGTTGAGTACTTGGTAGTGTAACCAGGTACAATCATGTAAAGCAGGCACTTTACATGGTTGTGGTCAGGATTAAATGAGTAAAAGTGTGTATTGTGTGGGTTGAATTTTGGCCTCTCCCTTTTCCCCTCAGTTCATATGTTGAAGACCTCAGAACGTGACCTTGTTTGGAAATAGGGTCATTGTAAATGTAATTAAGATGAGGTCAGACTAGACTAGGGTGGCCTCTAATCCAAAATGACTGGTGTTCTTATGAAAGGGGGAAATCTGAACACAGAGATATGCACCAGGAAAACTCAATGTGAAGATGAAGGCAGAGATCCACAAGCCAAGGAATGCCAAAGATTTCCACCAGATGCAAGATGAGAAGCATGAAACGGTCTCTCATAACCCTCAGAAGACACCAACTCTGTTGACACCTTGATCTTGGGTTTACAGCCTCCAGAACTGTGAGAAAATAAATTTCTATTGTTTAAGCCACTCAGTTTGTGATACTTTGTTACAGAAGCCCCAGCAAACTAATATAGTACACAAAGCACTTAACACAGTGGTACATAATAACTATTTGATATGCAATGGCTGCTATTGTTATTGTGGAGATAATTCTCATCATTCATGAAACAAACATTTAGTGAACAAGTACTATGTGCTGGGCACCATTCTAGACTTTGAAGATAAACAGATTCCAGTCCCTGCCTATTGGATTTAGAGTTTTGAATATGGGTCATATGTAATACATTATAAAGGAAATATGGAGGTACATTTAGGATGGCTTCCTGGAGGAAGAATCAATTACACTGAGTTTTGAAAAATGAGAAGACACTGTCTCCAGGCAGACAATGACATGGCAGGGAAGTCCACTTAGAGGAAACAAGTACAAAGGTGTAGCAGCAAGAAAGTAATGAGTGAATTAAAGAAAATCTGATAACCGAAAATCTGATAACCTCTATGCCAGAAGCAGTGGGAGTATAAACTTGTGTTAGAATCCAGGGTAGACCCTCCATCTCTAAAGTTGTTTCTTACCTTGCATACAAAATTCTTTCTCATTTCCTTGGGGGCTTTCGCCAGCAGCTGTCAGAGCTGTCATCCACAGGACGTAGGTGACTCTGGGCTGTAGGCTGTCTATTGGATGTGAATTTGGAGAGACCCCATAGGGAATTTCTGAAAGGAAAATAAAGACAAAGGAAGTAAGGCACATATTAAAGGATATATTTGAATGTAGGATTTTACTCATTTTTATTCGTTAATGCTTCATTTAATTTGAAAGAGAAAAGCACATTACTGTTTAAAACAATCTTAATTCATTAGTACTTAACACTTTAGTTGACTCTAGACGCTCATTTACAGAGGCCCCACTTCACAGCATATCAGAAGAATTAAATATTTTTCCTGTGGTAAAATCGTTTGAAAGAATTTTTATCATTTTGCTTTTGAAATTTAGCTGTAGTTAACTCTTTTTATTTCCTATGACTATAATGTTTCTAGCATTTAACAGGTATATTTGAGAAGTCTTGGGGTGGAAATTAAATGTACAAATAGTTTTCAGTGAAATTTTTAAGAAAGCTAAGTTTAATGAAATAGATATTTAAGCAACATTTATTAATTTTGATTTTCTACTTTTTTTGTAGGCTCTGAGTACTGGGCTTAGTGGGCTTAAAATGATGATCTGCTACAATCCGACAAAATCTAAAATGCAGAACAATGGTACTTAAGATTAGATTTATTTTGGCAGTTTAAGCCTAAATCATCCGTTCCTTATGCTCTCAACACCCCTGCAGGTTCTCAGCAGGGAAGATTTTGGTTTTTTTTAAGCAATGCACTGATGTTTTTCTACTCCAAGAAACATGAGGGTCAGTAGTCTTCAGTAAAAAGACAAACTTCTCCTCCAGTGATCTGCTGGATGTGAGCTTGAGTGGCCTCTCAAAAGCTGTGTATGTGTGTGCGTGTGTGGTGGGGGGAGACTATAAAGTCAAGGCCAGAACTACAGCAGGAGTAATCTCTGGCTTGCTGGGCAAGCAGACTTGCACCTGTGCTGGTGATCAAAGTGGAAACTAGAACTCGGCACTTTGTGCCTCAGCATCATTTACTGGCTCACGAACCCAAAGGCCAGTCAGATGATGCCCATTCCCTGAATTTATTTCAACAGTCACAAATATTTATTGGGTCTCTGCTCTGCACAAGGCACCAAGTATACAAAAATACAGTATCTGCCTCAAAGAGTTCACATCTAGTGGAGAAAACAGACTCTCTATCCTTTCCAGCCCTGCTTACTGTGGCTGACCAGCAAGGTAGAGCCCTGTAATATCATATCCACTCTACCTAAAGGGACTGAGGTTTGAGCAGATCATTTAACAGCTGTGACTATCAGAGCAATTTCTGTATTTTACATCCCGTTGAGAAAGTAGTGTGGAAAATTCCCAAGCCTACTATAACCTGATAAAATTGCTTCCGCAGACTTAAGCCATATGATTAAACTTAAAAAATCTCTTATTCCTAAGGCAGGAGATTAAAAAATTAATTTTGGAGAGAGCTTCTGCTCATTTCGTGGCAGCAAAGCATCAGTGAGCATCAGAGTCAACTGTGTGACTGTGTCAGGGCATCCTTAGCTCCAGGAGTGAAATGAGATGTCAGAACAGAAGGGAAGGGATTTCAACGGTTTGCTGGGCCAAAAAGTTTATAAACACACTTACACACACATGTATATTTGAAGAATAAAAGTGGAAATTCGATGAGAGAAGCAGTAGGGAGGGTGATGGTGTCAGCAGTTTGGTTGGCAAAATAGGTTGAGTTGAGTAATGGGGAAAAAAAATATACAGGAAATACTGGTTCTGCTGCCTTGGTCTGGGCTGTGATCTCAGGAACAGATAAAAGGGGGCATTCAATCCTTGGTCATCTGATACTTTAGGCTCAGGGTTGTTAAAGGACAAAGGCACCAGTTTAGGAAGATGTGATAGTTGCCAATCACCTGACAGGCAATGGGTAAGAAGGCCAAGTGGTATCGGGCAAAACAGCTGCATTGTTACTGAAAATTAGGTTTTCCCTAACGATCTACATTGGTTTGACAAAGTGTAGGGAGGTAATCAACAAATTATTCAACAAATACTGTTTTTATTAAGCACCTACTGTGTGCCTGGCTGTATTGTAAGTACAGCAGAGACAGTGGTAACGAGTTGCCATGGTGTCCGCTGGGGGCAAAAACAGCCAAGCAGTAACAAAGTATAATGCATGCACCAGTAGAGAAGGGCCCTTGCCATTGATGCACACAGCAGTACCAACAAATTTCCAGAGGAGAGGCTGTGTACCAGAATCACCTGTGGAATGCACTAAAATGCAGGTTCCTGGGCCCCATCCCAGTCTACACCTCTCTCCTCCTGCCCAGGCAGAGCTAGATGCTCCCGCATGTGCCATTAGTACTGGGACCTGGCGGACGGTGCCGCGAGACAGGTACGACAGTGCCCCTTCCTCCTTGGAACTCCATCCCCCTTTGCTCTCGTGGTGCCTCTTTTTCCTGGTGTCTTCTGCCCTCAACTTTCTGCCCCCTATCACTCTCTAGAAGCTGCACTTGTGAATTCACCTGTGATTTCTGGTGGCCAAATGCAATAGATAGCTGTCAATCCTTGATTATAACAATTACATCACTTTTATGTACTTTTCCTTCTTCTTCACTAGATTGTGAGCTCTGGGAATGGGTCTCATTTATCTATAAGTGCTTAATGAATCGAAGGAAAAGTTAATTGAAACCTGTATAAAACAGAACTTTGAATCGATGCCTTCTTCTCTTTTAACTTATTTAAAAATACTCTTATATAGACTTTATATTCATCAGATTTTTGGCAAAATAAGGTCAGTATTTTCTTCAATATCTGCAAGAGCAGCTTTAAGAACCAAACGACCATGTTGGTCTGTCTGGGTGTGAATAGGCATCTCAGTTTAAGTGCTGCCAAAATGAAAATGGTGACAGGGAGCAAATTCCACATGAAGAATTCGAAATGGCTCACAAAGAGGTCAACCGATTCATTACCTTTTAAAGGGCTTTTCAGAACTGAATTACCCTGTCAGGCCCAGTGGGAAGCAGTTATGTTCAATGATACATTCTATTTATCAATGGTGGATTAGTTGAATGAATGGCAGAAAAGTCTTACAATGGAATACTAGAGAGCTGTTAAAAAGAATGAGGCGAATCCATATGGACTGACGTGGAAAGACCTTCAGTATGTATTACTGAGAGATAAAAGCAAGGTGCAGATCAGAATACAGATGATTACTCTAAATATATACTCATATATGCATTAAATTTTTTCTGGAAGAACACACAAAGAACTACTAACAGCCTAAGTATACAGAAAGGGGTAATTTTGATTTTATATCTTACTGAACTATTTGAATGTTTTTACCAAAAGTCATAACTCAGAAAAGCAACACTGCAGATCTTCTAAGGTCAAGAGAAGGGACCAATTCCTAAAGTCTCCCAAGTAAAAATCACTCTTGCAGGCAGCATTCTGCACCCACGTCTCACAGTGGCTTTGTTACAGTCTTCTTGGATCTAGCTCTCCTGAAGAAATGAAAATGTTGCTTCTTATGCTAAATTCTCCTGAAAGAAAGAAAGCTGCCCTATGAAAGAAGGCAAAGGGAAAGCCGGAGGTAGAGGAGA
This sequence comes from Pteropus vampyrus, assembly GCF_000151845.1. Lineage (NCBI taxonomy): Eukaryota > Metazoa > Chordata > Mammalia > Chiroptera > Pteropodidae > Pteropus > Pteropus vampyrus. The sequence goes on along the minus strand of NW_011888932.1, from coordinate 5,287,315 downwards.
GGGGAATCTGAATAAATAAAAGATTAGAACATCAAGTCTGGCAAGTGACTTGGAGCTGTTACATGAATGAGTGATCCGTGAAGCCATCTGAGATAATACTCCAGCCAATATTTATTTTAATGGCTTTAGTCTTATAGAATAATTATAGGTCATAAGGAATTACTTAAATTGCATTGCATTGTATCCATTTTGAGGAGAAAAGACTATGCTGTGATGGTATTTGCAAATGCAGGGACTCAAAAATCCTCCAAACACATTCCTTGCAAACCTCAAGGGTCTAATAATAGGACTGAAGTGCCTTTATTGCTTTTTGAGACGCTGTCTCCCCATATAAGTAAGCTCCTTGAGAGCCCAGTCCATTAGCTTCATTCCTTCAGTCTGCCTGGCACATAAAATATATTCGGTAACTGTGTGTTTAGATGTCTTTTATTTTTCTTCATTCAATTAATTTCACAATATTTATTGAGCACCTACTAAGTGTGAAGCATAGTACTAGCACTTTGTGTATGTATGCACATGCATACGCTTGTGTTCTCCTGGCATCTGAACAACAAAGGCCCCATGGCATTTGTTTCTCACACATACCACAAAGTTGAGGCTGAGAACTGGAGTTCTGTTCCTTCCAGTATATCCTGTAATGGAGGATGCAGCCCATTTGCTCCTGGGCTGGGATTTCGTCCCACGAAATTAAAATGCTCCCCTTTTCCTCTATGATGGCATTAATGTGAGGGCCACTCACTGGTGCTATAAAATAGAACACAGGAGCCTTTTTGTCATCCTCCAATTCCAAATCATTAAACTAAAGCAGAATTTGGCAAAAGATCCCAAGACTCACCTTTGTGCTTAGAGTTACCCCGGATGGAGCTGCATCCTCCCTGGTCCCCTGACAATGCATGCACACGGATTTCATAACAGACGTAGGGTCTTATGTTCTCTGCAAGGAAAAAGAAGTTCTTATAACAGGTGTGGCATCACATGTGAGTCACTAAAGGAGCCATTTTAATAGCCGATACAGACGCATTCAAGGCGTTCCTTGCCTCGCCTTAGTTTGAAGATGGCTCAAGTACAATTTGGACTGAGGGTAAAGGGATGACCTAAGTTACAAAATCTCAGTTATCCTATTTGCCGTGGCACCAGCTTCTGGAAGCGACTGCTCCCAACTCCCAAATTCACCTAATGGTGAACAAATAATCAAATCTGAGGGGTTTTTTCCACCCCCCCCCCCAGGGTCATCATGATTAAGGAGACAAAAGTTATTTTAGTTCCAATGAGAATTTCAATTTAACTGTACAGGCAGCTTTTGAAACAAAACTCTTTTTCAAGGAAAAAACTTTGACTTCTATAAATAAATCATTTGCTGTTTACAGAAAAGTGAGGCTGGGGTTTTGCAGGCTTAGAACCTGGAAGGCTCTTCTAATTCCATAGATGCTTATCAGGATCTGACAGGGCAGGATGACACATTCAGGCGTGACTAACCAAAGCACGCTCAGTGCAATCCGACCCCTTGTTCCTTCTCCTCTACTTCTCACCACCACGTTCCAGTTAGACCTCAGCTGCTTCATAGCCTGGAAGATTTGGAAGATACCTGAGAATGGGAATGCTCCTTCCTAGCTTTTAAAGCACCACACTTTGAAATGTTCTATCAATCAGGAAATTTACTGGCAAGTCACTCTTCCCTGCCCAAACTCATTTACAGGATTTCTACTTCCTATAAAGAAAAGGCTCCTCTCTGAGATACTGCCCATGATGTATCTTTAAATTTCCAATGAAAATTTAAAGGAAAAAGATAATCCTTACTAAGTAACTACAGTATCATGTGGTCAAAGAAAGGACTCTCTCCTATATTGTTTGATGCCCTGCCATAAGTGGGTCTGGTCCCCTTCCACTGACAGTTGGTCAAGATTTAACATTTTCTTTTTTGAGAAGAGGAATTTTACTTCACAGAATAATTTACTAAATCGTGTGTGTTTTACATGAAAACCCAACCGGCAGCATATAAAGCTGAAACACACAAACTGTTTTGTCAGAGAGACCATAAGGAGATAAGAATAAGGCCACTGGGTGAGTTCCAATTCATATTTATGAACCAAGTGAAAAGGGGAAAAGGATGCAGTCAGCTTAGTCCAGTAATCCAAAGATTCTTCATGGGCGACATCCAGACCCTGAAGCCCCAAGGGCACGTCATAGTGCCTGGCTGTTCTGCCACTAGTCATGGAAGGGCTGAACCAACCACTGTGCCATGTGGACGCGTGGGAGTTCCAGATGAGCTCACGAGGCAAGTGTTTCATTGCATTTTACTGTGCAAAATGTGAGTTCAGAGTGGGGAACTACTGCATCATAGGCTGAGGGTTTCTTCTTGTGAACAGCCTATCCTTAGTGGAGTCTTAAGGACTCCTGTTTTACTGGCTAGTCTTAAATGAACTCTCCTTAATCGTGTCTGCTCCCCACCTCAAAAATTCCTTAGCCCTGCTGCCCAGTGGCTGTAGCCCACACTCCTAAGATTTTCATTTTTTCTCCAGTCTGGCCTCAACTTCTGGCTCATTTCCCACTGCTCCCATGCATACAGATATACCTGGCACCCTTGGGCAAAGGCTCTGTTTCCATGTTTATAAACCAGCTCTTGGATGGATTTTCTACAGAAAACGATTTCATCTATTACATGTGGGAAAAAGACTAACATTAAATGATCAGTAATGAGGAGTAATCATAGAGGAAGTATGAGAGAGCATGCAGAAGAGGGGCTCAAATAGGCTAGGCATCTAGACACGGCAATGTCTACCTGGTTATAAAAGGAGTGGCTCTATATGGTCAGAATCATTTTCATCCAGACAGGACAGGACTGATGATCTCTCACCTAGGCCCCACCAACCTATAATCCTGGAGCTGGATTGTATTCTGGTCCACTCTAAAACACCCTGCTCTGCCCCAGCCAGATGCTGAGGGTACGACAGTAATGAGTCATCTTATTGACTGGAGAGGGCCATTTTGAATTCATGATAAGTGTGAATTACTTAATTTTTTATGAGTTTATTTCAAGAATGTAAGATCAACACAAACTAATAGTATTTTCAAGTAGGAGAATAACTTCGATTAATAAAGTTATTTCACCCACTATCATATTGATTTTATTCAAATGAATATTTCTAAAATGCTTAAAAACATTTTAGTTTTCTAAATATGAAAAACATTCTCTCTTGTCATGTATTTTATAGTATTTGTGTAGAATTATAGTTTCTAAAAGGAAGGCACTGTACAGACTACAGGGTTCAAACTATCTCACAAGGGTAAATCCTAGTTTATAGTAAGCACTTACAATTTTGCAGCCGTTTAGAGTTCACTAAATGTCTTTTCTATCCACTGTTTCATCTGATTTGATAGGCATAACAGCCCTACAGGAAAATTGGTTCTACTGCAACACCTCTAGGGACAATCAATTGTCCTATTAGAGACCATAACAGGTGAGGATGATTCTTTATCAAAACTGAACCGACATCTGCCTTCTTCTAATTTCAATGGAGAGGCCTTAGTTTTATCCTCCAAGACAACAAAGAACACATACTCTTTGTCATGTGCACGTCAAAGCCAGCAACAGCCATCAAACCACCGCACCCCTACCTAGAATTCTTTTCCACAGGCTATGTGCTTTCCACATTAAAAGTTCCAGAACCCCAGTGTCTTGCTTACCTTCCTTTGTTTCTCACTGGGCAGTATTCTCTTTAAGTGTAGTGATTAAAATTAAACACAACCCACTAGTCTGAGCAGCTAGACTATGAAAGAGGCACACAGTCAAGGACCAGCTCATGTATTATCATGTGGTGTGCTCTGTTTATTTCATTTTGGCTCTATTACATATAATAATTTAGCTCCGTTACATATAATAGCGATGATAGCTAAGTTATCAAAGAAAGTGTGTTAGGCACTGTTCAAAATGTTTTTTTTCTGTATTAATTCGGTTAGTTCTTACAATAACCCAATGAGTTAGATAATATCATTATCGCCATTTTATAGACAGGGAAACCACAGCAGAGAGAAGTAATCTGCCCTAGATCACACGACCTAGTAAGTGACAGAACCAGAACTCAAACCCAGACAGTCTGGTTGCTGAACCAGCACTTTTAACCATGATGCTGAACTTAAAAATGACACTAAGTTCTGCCCAATCATTTTAATATGTTTTCAGATGCTTTCAATAACTCGATTGTAACCACTGACGGATCTGGCATTTGAGGATTAGAGGCACCAATCATCATATAGATGATTCTGGATTTATTATCACACAAAAAATAAGTAGCAGAATTGGGAATGAAAGTTCAGACTTCCTCACCTATGTATTGGGCATGATAACTCTTGCTGCACATGATCGTTCTGAGAATTAGATGAACTTCCAAATGTAAGGTGGCCATCACACCGACTGGTTGCTACTTGGCTCTCAGCCATGCTCATTTGATTTATTCATTCACCTTACATGGCACTGTGCCAGGCACATAAATACTAGAGTTTTTAGTCAACTGCCTGGTCTATAGCTGCGGTGTTGTATTTTGAGGTGCTGTCCTGATGGACCCTAGGTCATAACTACCCTTCTTCTCACGTAGCTACTCGTAATTCAAGGCAGGGTTTTAGGTTACTGCCTGCAATTTCCTCAATAAATGTGAATTTAGTAACCCTCCAGAAGGAAGGTGAGCAATTAAATACCGGAAATCGAAGCAGCCATGTTGTGGGGGGGGCTCCGCAGCCAGTTCAGAGCGGGCTGCGTGACGACCCCTGAGTGGAGCGCCCTCCACTCCACCACGTACTCCTTGACAGCAGAGGCAGCTTTTCCGGGAGGATCCCAGGTCACCATAATGTTGTCCGCACCCTCTGAGTTTGCAGAGACTTGGCCAGGAGTCAGCAGGCCTTTATGGGGGAAAAGGGGAAGGGACGAAAACAAACCACAGCGGATAAAGATCTAAAACATACCGATTCATCTTAGCAAAGTTTTAGGAAGAATCAATTTCTTTTTAAAGACTTCGGGTTTACAGATTTAAGTTGATCCTACTTTTCAGTTCTTGGAGGACTGGCATCGTCAGCTTGCGCAAGGACTCTATGTAGTGTTATTTGTTCACTTTCCATTTCTGTGTCCCCAGAGTTACCTACTCTAGTGAATGTAATATGCATCCTTCTAACCCACTTTCTATATGTTTAGACATATATGTATCCTTGAAACTTAATGTTGCTTTGTGCTTGTGTACTGTATTTTCATGAACTGCTTTGGGAGTAAATCTAATGCTTTTTCTAACTTTTTTTTCATGAACATTATGTTTCTAGGATATAGCCCTCCTGCTGCTATATGTAAATTCAGCTCATTCCTTTAGACTGCTGCCTCAACCCCTACTTTGTCTAGTCTCCAAGTGACAAGCAAGAGGTTCTCTCCAACCTTTTACTAATGTGGATGAAAAGGGGTGCTGTAATAAATCATAAATTCTCAACTGGGCAGGTCACGCCCCGGATCTAAAACTTCTTAAGTGAAAGATTTTGAGCAAGCCCTGCTCATTATTCTTGTGCATCTAGGCTAACACACCTTTGAGATGCCAGGATTAAGAACCTTTGATGGCATAACCATCCTTAAGAAAGCCCATAATCTTCTAATCCAGTTCTCGCCTTGTTTTCTCCCATCTTCATGTAATCTTCCTTACATTCCCTCCTTAATTTCAAATGCATAAAAGAAGCTGCAAAACTTATTTTCAGGAGCATCTGAGATCTTGCTGCCTGGCTTGAGTCATCAGTTTGGCTCAAATAAACTCATAAAAATTCTCTACGGGTTTGGACTTTCTTACATTGACACTAACACAAACAAGAATGTAATGAATACTCTCTTGTATGTCCTCATGTGTGCCTGTGAAAGAGTGTCTCTGGCTATATATGTACAGAATTGCTCAATTATAGAGTAAATTCATTTATGTCACCAAATATGGCCAGACTGATCTCTAAAATAGCCAATCAGTGACAATCCAAGAAAAGCCTGAGAGTTCTTATTTCCCCACCAACACTTGGTATTTTCTGACTTTCTAATTTTTGACAATCTGGTACGTACAAAGTGGTATTTTAACTGTGGTTTTATTTTCATTTTCTGATTTCTTATGAGACTGAGCTTCTCTTCACATATTACTAGTCATCTGACTTTTTCCTTCTGTGAACTGCCTGTTCATATATTTTGTTCATTTTTTTCTGAGTTTCCTGTCTTCTCTCTGATTAGCAGAAATAGCTTTTATGTTCTAGGTATTAGTCACTTGTCAGTTGTCAAAACTAAAAATATCATACTCCAATTTTTCGCCTGATAACTCTCTGATAACTTTATGATGTGTTCGTTGCACATAAATACTTACTCTGATGTAGGTAAATCTATGGTTTGTGCAGTTTGAGTCTTGTTTATGAAAGAAACCCTTCCATCCTGGGTTCACAAAGATACTTAACCACATTTTCTCTTATTGGCTTTTGGTTTTACCTTTCACATTTAATTTTTTAATCTAAATGCAGCTCAAAGGTTTTTTTAAGGAAACAAATTTTATTATTTTTTTCCACTCAGTGAGTCAATTTTTCCAGGTGTGATACCATCCCTAACATACGCCATGTTCCATGTATATCACTGGATTTGTGTCTGGGTCAGCTTCTTCACCAGAACACACTGTTCACATTACTGGGCTTTGCGATGTCTGACGTTTTGGTGGGAAAAATCCTCTTCTCATTTTGCTCTTATTTTTTCAAAATGATTTTAGATATTCATAAAACTTTCTTATTCCATGTAGCTTTTAGAATCAGTTTATCTCCCCAAATTCCAGCTGGTATTTTTTTTTTTTGCTAGAATAAGTTAGATTCATAGTGTATTTCAGGGAGAATTGATGCTGCTAAATGTTAAATGTTCCATTCATAAACATGCTGTTTCATTGAAATTATTCAGCTCTCCTTTTATATCTTTTAATGGAGTTTAAAAATTCCTTCTTAAAGTTTTCATGAATTCTTTGTTAATTTCCAGACACTTTACACTTTTAGTTTGCTATATAAACGGCATCTGATTTTCCACCGCTTTTTCTATTATTAATATATATGTGTTATTCTTTTTTCTGGCAAACCTGCTAATCTCTCTAATTAGTTCTAATAATTTTTCTACTGCCCTTGTTGAATTCTCCATGTAATATCTTATTAGCTGCATAGTTAAAATATCTCTTCCGTCCAATCTTGAAGTCTTTTCTTTTTTGTTTTTATCTTGTTGCTCATTTAAAAGAGAATATGCCCATATATCTTTACTAAGTTGATGTTTGCTGCATGTTTTTTGCTAGAAAGTCTTAAAAAATAAAAAGTTTTTTAAATGCATAGTTCCCATATAGGTTATAGTTTTATAAAATACTGTTTATTTTCTAACATTTAAAAACTTGATCTTTTTTCTACATTTGTTAAGAACGTGTCCCATTTTTTCTTTTCAGTATTAATGTGATATATTACATTGATGTATTTTTCTGATATGTTACATCTTTATATTCTTAGAATCAATCTTGCTCGATTATTCTGCATTGTTTTTATTTTTTTTGCAGAGGCTTTTAAAAAATAGACATTTTAGAGCAGTTCTAGGGGTACAGCAAAATGAACAGAAGGCACAGAGGTTTTCCATGTGACCCCTCCCACCCTCTACTGCCCCCCACAACCTCCCTGACTACCAACATCCTGCACCAGAGGGGCACATTCTGTAAGATTCTTGATAAGTGTTTTCAAGTATTCTTTTCTCTTTTATTTACTTTATTCTCTTACTGGGACTCCTTTTAGGTGGTTGTCATTACTTCTCTTTCAATTCTTTCAGTGTTTTAAGTTTTCTCATTTTTCAACTACTTTCCCTGCTTTTCTGCCCTTAGGAAGAGTTTCTCACCCCATCTTCCACTCACTCATTCGATCTTCTGTTGAGTCCTTTCTGCTATCCAGCCTAATGGCTGAGTTCTTTATTTCAACAATTAACCTTTCCATTCTGGGACTACTCTTCATGGGGGAGTAGAGCTGTTGTTTTCTTTTATAATTGCCAGGCTCATGGGGTGGATGACAAGAGAAATCTCAAGGGCCAGCCCACTCACAGACACTCTTTGCTCTCATCTTCCCTCCCCAGTTAGTTTCCAGGGCTTCTTAGAAGATGCTCTACTCTGCTCTCAGGACTTCTCTGCCTCATAGTAGAAATGCCCAGACAATGACCGTATCAGAGCAACATGAGCAAGAAAAAGGAGTGCAATCAGAAAGTGCTAATTCCTCCCTCTGCCTTTATCACTATTCCCCATTGCACAGGCACTCAGCCATCCTGTGGCATCCTTAGGACTGGGCTTGTGGTGAGAGCCTGTAACCTATGTACTGGCTCTCAGGAACTGGAATTCCACAGCCATGTTTCCTTAATCTTCATTTGCCTTGATATCTGATGTCTTGGCTATGCCAGGAACTTTTTTTGAATGAAACGCATTTATTCGGTGAATATTTATTGAGCACCTATGGTTCATAAGACCCTTTGCAGGTGATGGGCTAAAATAGCCAACAAGCCTTTCTAACCACTGCTTTCTCTGGAATTAGCCAAGCAAATCAATGTGGCATTGCCCTGCCTCTGAGTCACCACACTCGCCAGGAGCCAGCCTGGATTTCCTCCCCTACGATGTCTGCCAGGGCTTGTTCTCTCCTTCAGATCTCTGCTCACGACTCACTGTCTCTCTGGGACCTTTTAACAGTAATTCTTTAGCCTCAATCATTCAACTTCCCATCTCCATCTTCACTGAGAGCTTCTAAATAGAATTATGAAATTTGTAAGGTAGTTTGAAAAGTGCCTAAGAGACAGGTGGCCGAGTTTTTCTGTCCACTGATTAGATGTATGATCTTAGCTAAGTTACTTCACCTCCTGGGCTCTCAGTCTCTGACATCTGTGTGGGCCCCGTTTATGATTCTACTGGCTTCTAACTTTTCCCATAGTTTCAAGAATTCTGGAGCACAGGGACTCATCTGAAATATTAATTATGTTTTACTTGTTGGCTGGTGGGTTTAGCACACATTCAATTTTCATCACAAATCAACAAAATCATTCTTGTGCTTCTTGATATGCAATGCTATGCCAGGTGCCTTTTACAATATAGTTGTCTCTACTTTCTTACAATCAACATAATTCTGCCTGTTGGGGCATTATTTTCCCCTTCCTAAAAGGAAAGTAATATATGTGAGTAGTGTGAACATATATTAAAAGGGAGACACAAAATCATGGTATGCTATTCCTACAGATCATTCAGAATACGTGTGAGATGAGTGACTGAGGATAGGGTTATGCGACTGATTTGCAATTTGTTCTCTAGGAAACTCCGAGATGCACAGCAACTAGTATTGGATGGGTCAGGTATGGTCTTAGGAGAGGCAAAAGGCTCTTAAGAATACAAGATTTCCAGGACTAGGACCTTCGTAGCGACAGCTCAGTTGTAGAGAACGGTTTCAGTGTCCTACCTTACCTCTCCTATGTGTTCATACTTAGTGAGCCTCATCCTTACTTAACACCTGCCCATTCTGAGCGGAAGAAGTGTTTCTTAAACTCTTTTCGTCGCTGGATGTCATCATTTTTCAAGCTCCCCGGGGGCCTCATTCCATCAATTATCCCCTCTCCCCTTTATCTTCAACTCTTCCCCACTCCTGATTCTTTTTTTCAACTTATATGCTTGATCAGATCCCCCTTTAAAACAAACCCTCAGGCCTGCACGCCTGCACTCTCTCACCTGGCTAACACCAACTTGTCCCTCCATGCACTGTTCACATGTCACCTCCTCTCCAAGCCCATGCTTCAGTTTTTTCTATTCCAGAGCTCGCTGTGCATACCTCTGATCTCACACTTATACTATACTACAGTCAACTTGCTTATATGTTTGCCCCTCCCGCTAGGTTAAATATAACTGGAGAACCTCAACAGTATTTTTCACCTATTGCTAGATTCTAGTAAAGGACAACTGAATGAATAAAGTAGAGGCCAACTCTAAAATAATGAATATGTCGTTTTGAGAAGTTGTTACCAAATTTAAATAAAGAACTTGGGAGGGGCCCAGAAAATTCATGAGGTTTATATCCCTAAGACTCATCTGTAGTGAGGTTTGAAGTATTCTGATATATTACATTTTAACAACGGCAGAATACTAAACAGTGGTATGAGTTCAGATTCCCCCACAGAATTTACTTTAAAAATCATATCTGTAGTACTTATCCACTGAAGAAAAAAATTAAAAATATAAAAAGCAACAGGGAAAGAAAATCACCTGTAATTCCATGATGCAGTGATGACCTCTGTTAACATTTTTATATATATTCTACTAGATTTTTTACTGTGTAAAAAATGTATACTCCTGTAAATATATATTTTAAATGGCATCGTCCTGTATACACTATTGAAAATTTATGGCTTTCTTTTCATGTTAATAAAAACACCACTACAGCATCACTTTAATGCTAGTGTAGAATTAAGGCAGGTGAGAGCCAGGATATATTAAACCAGTTCATTCTCTATTATTTCACATTTAGGTTGTTTGTGGTATTTTACTTTTTTAAAAAATTGTTTCAACAAACGTATTTTCACCTGCATTTTTAAGCACTTATCCTATTATATGCTAAGTATACGTTTCTAATGGTAACATTTCTTGGTCAAAAGATTCATTCATATTTAAAGTTTGTTATATATGGTCAATCTGTTCCTCAGAAAGTTGTACCAATTCACACACACACCAGTAGGGTACAGATTATCTTTTTCCAACACTCTCACCAATACGGGTTACACTGATTCTACCTACTCTTCCTTAGTTTGATTTGGTTTCTCCTGTTTTTTCAAAATTTGCATCTCATTGATTGCTAGTTAGGCTGAACATATTTTCGTATCTTTATTGCTCCTTTCATATTTATTATTAGAATTGCCTATCCATATCCCTTTATTTCTTATTTATTTAAAAAGTTGGATGGATGGATGGATAACTCTCCTTTTGCCATAAATGAGATATATACTTTTCTTAAATTGCTATTTATATTTAATGCTTAATTTATAGTGTTTTAAAAAATTTTATTTTACTATGCAGAAAGTTTAAGCTTTTTCCCCCCATAGTTAATCCATTTTTTCCTTCAGGTTTCTGTCTTTAGTGCCTACCCCACATGAGGCAGAGATTACCAGTTGCTTATCGAATATTCTCTCCTCATCTTCTTTAGCAAGGGAATGTTGCAGTCTGAAACATATTTCTGAGCCTCCTTTGCAGCTGGTTGTGGCCAGGTGACCAGTTAGACTCAATGACTGCAAGTGTGTTGTGTGACCTGGGGTAAAGCTCCTCAACAGTGAGAAGTGAGCCCTTCTCTTTTCCTTCTTTTCTGCTTCTTAGATGGAAATAGCTAGAGCTCTGGCAGCCATCATGGACCATTTTCATCTTGAAGGATGAAAGCCAATTTGGCAGAGGGAACAGAAAGAAGGAGCCTGGAGTCCTGATGCTGTCACAAAGCTGTCACACCAGCCCTGGCTTGTCTACCTCTGACCTTTTTTTATGTGTGAGAATAAATAAATCACTGTAGTCAGGCCTCTAGTAAAAGCAACCCTTACTCCTAAGAACGATTCATAACTCATATACCAACCCAATATTATATCAATATTTACTTGTATTTTCTTCTAGTTATTTTCATCTACTCTATCATATCTATAGATAATAGAGTTTATAGATATGCAACTGAAAAGATATATGAGGTTTAACACTGTGTATAAAATAATCATATTTTCGTAGAAGCTTCTTCAAAATGATGATTGCTAGATTCACATGTAGATAAAATCATTACACTGAATTTTAAGGGAGGATCTAATTATAGTTTTATTCTGTTATTCATTTTTGAAAAAAGTTAGGCCAATAATCTTGACATGAAATCCTTTTATAACACAGATCTTGATAAATAGCATTAGTACTCATCTTCTTGACTATGGGCTTTTATCTGGAGAAGTTATTTTTCAAAGAATGCAATTATAAAATGTATACAGCTAGTTGGGAGGTTTTCAGTGTAGATAATGAGATACATATCTAAATTTGTGTAATAAAGAGCTGTAGTACAGAAAATTTTTACTATAGTTTTATTACAGCCAGAATTTTATTTTAATACTATTGGCAAAATATATTTTGTTTGTAGGTGTAAAATGTTTTTTCTCTAGAATTTAACAACACATATTATTCTTGCTTCTAGAAAAATAAGCCAGATATTAGTGTTTGATGTAATATAACTAATATTTCCTTAATGAACATTTATTAAGCGCTTGCTATGTATTAGTCTCTGTATTTAATCTTACAATGACCTGCAAGGCAGGTAATATAATCCCTACTTTAGAGAGGCAAAAGTTGAAGCTCAGAGGTGTTAATTCACTTGTCCAAGGCTACTTACTCATAGTCTGAGTGGAAAAGACAGATTCTGAAACCTAGTGACTCCAAAGTCTAAATTCCTATCCTACTCATGCCAGGCCCTGAGCTGAGCCCGCAGAAGATAAGAGATAAGACACAGTTTCCCAAAGGCAATATTAAAGAAAAGTTGGTACTTACTTGCCCCACACAGATCCGTTATGTTAATACGAGTGGGCAGGGAACTGCCTTTTGAGTTAGCTGCAGACACAGCCACAGCCCAGCTCTCAGTTCTGGGAATGACCCAAGTCCAGGAGGTATGTTCTGTGATATTCTGTAGTGTAGTTTTCCCCCCTGCCACCTCTAGCAAGGTCACTTGATAGTGGAGGATTTTTCCTCTTGCCTCCAATACACTCAGATTCTGCAACAAAACACATCCACTTACTGTGTATGCTCAGACAAGGTCTCTGGACGCTCTGTGCCTGGACTTTGTGGCCCCTTGCAGCAGGCCATCTGAGGGATCTTTTTATTTACATCTTCTCATCTCCTCCACTGCATACTTTACACGTTCATGCACCCCCACCATTTAGAAAAAAAATATCACTTAACGTTTTTAAAGTTAATTCTTAAAACCACATTGAATTTCCTTTCCTGTTTCAAAATGAAACTTCCTAATAGTAGAAAACTGAATTACACCCAATGGAACAAGGGTGGGATTTAAACTCAGAAGATTGGGCTTTGAGTTCCAGCTCTACTAATCACCAGTTGAGTGACCCAGGGCAAGGCACTCAGCTCCTCTGAATCTCCATTTCTAAATTTGTGACACACACATGTATAATTTTTTCAATAGTGGAACGCTGCTCACAAAATCAAAAACGTTTTCAAGAGCTAAACTAGTAAAATCCCTCCTTAGTGAATTGGATTAGCTGTCTGTGCTAGGAAACTAAGACATTGTTTATAATGTGTAACTAATGAGTTTTTGGAGCTGCAAAAATTCCAATGGAGATCATTTGAGAATAATCCCAGAAAGTAAGCAGAAAACTAATTATTGGTATTTTAACCCTGCTTGGATAAAGACCACAGGAAACAGAAGCAATGAAAATGGAGAGCTGCCAGGGCCAGCACTGGCAGTGCCTATCCATGCCTAGTGCAGGGAAAGAAAGGCTTAGCTCACCAGACTTGAGCATTCTAGTTTTCTTGGCAAGACTATTCCTTCCATGGGGCGTGGGGTGGCCTCAAGCTGCAGAAAGACACACCTTAGGATTGGCAAATACCCCTTTCTTTGATTCTTTACTGCCTAAGCAATCTTCTACTAATTTGGTTTCCTATGTAGTTTATTTTTCAGGAGAAGCTGGGCTAACATGAACATCTGGTTCACTTAAAATGTGTATTTTTCACTTTAAATGAATAGATTACTCTTCTGCTTATAATTTGGCTTCCAAAATAATTAGCGTACTGAGAGAGAATGTTCCTATCTGCTGACTCAAGCCTTCTGGTTGGCCCAACAGCTGTATTTTTCACTATAAATTAATCCATGAAGTTTTTATTATATTTAGTCTCTGAGAACTTGATTAATGCTGATCCTATCCTAGGTTCTTCTCTGGATCCACGCGGTCCAAGACTAGCTCTTACACCATGATCAATGCACCAGGTAAATGCCATGTTGCTGAGGGCTCTTTGGGTGCACATTCAGCCTTTCTCTAGAAGACATCTTTGTGTACTGGCAAGAATCAAGAAAATTAGTGTTTCAAATGTCCACCACAGCTGATCTCAAAGGCCTGTTGTTTGCGAATTAGAATAACTGAGTGCTCTTGAAATTGCGGTGTTCTAAACTGTTATTAATACATACCCTTTGTCTTAGGAGAAAAACTGGATAAATTAAAACAAAAGGTGACTAGGGAAGCCATTCCCTCCGTTGTCTATCACTCTGTCCTTCCTTATGTCTTCTCTGGAGGTCCAGAGGTAGGACTATTACCACTCTCCCCATGCACCCCCACCCTAAGGCACCCTCGCAGAGTTAGCTGAGTTCACCAAGCCCCCCATTCTTGCCAGGGACCCAAGAGGCTTTGGTGCCACTCTGACAACTAAGGAAACAGAGTCCTAATTAGAAAAAACACCTTGCACATCAGCCTTTATTATCTTCCTCTCCTTGTTCTACATAGACACCTCAGCCAATCTTGTTTGACCCCATGGTAGAGTGCTGAAAGAAGCGGGGAAATATCCCACCATCTTGGATCCAATGAACTTGCCTCGGGACTTCTGTGGAAATCTAGCTAATCATAGTGATTTAGTACACAGAGGTATGGATCCAAAAGATGAGGGAAGGTTCCCAGAGGATAGTGAAGGGCCTGGACCCATACTCTTGCATTTTCCCCTCCACATCCTAAATTTTAGAGTCGAAAATATTAGTGAGAAGGAGAGGGTGGGGTTGAGGTAGTCAGACAAATAAATATGGTATCCCATGAGTTATGCTTGTATAAAATATCAAGCTCAAGTTTTGGGATAAAGCTTAACATCTCTCAGGTTAACTGGTCTCCTTAACCAAATTTGAAAACAGGCCTAACTTGTTTAACAAGGTCTATAGAACAAAAAAAAATCCAATGAGCCAATAAGAAAACAAGTATTTATCTAGCTAGGCTCATAGCAACTGAAGCAACTGACAACAGTATAATTAGTTTGGTTTAAAAAAATAATAATAGAAACATAAAGTTTGCAAATAATGTATGCAATCCATCATTCCAAGATTATACCTGGCTCTGATAGTATTCTATTTCATCAGGACATCCGAACCTAAAGGGATTCTATAGATTAACAATTAATTCAACATTTCATTTTATCAATGGGGAAACTATGTCCCAAGGACATGAAATGACTTAAGGACATGCAAGGGATAGTTGAGGGAGGTGAGAGTGGAATCCAGGGCTCCCGACTTCTAGATTAGTGACTCCTCTACCCCTTATAGTGGCGAGCCCGAGATGACGGACTGGTAAGTATGGGCTGCCATGTTTCACAGCTGGGATCTCCAGTCACCTTTCTGGCACAAAGTTGCAAAGGAACTCCTCTAATTATGAGATTGTGGTTCATTCTGATGTGTAGCAGCAAAAGCAGATGCGAGGTCAGCAAATTTGGGGAAGATGGAAATCCAGAACTTTTTTTTTCCTGAGACAACAAGCCTTGAGTCACAAGGAGACAAGCTGTGAACCCGGAAGAACTGTGACCTGAGGAGCAAGCTGGATCTTTCCAGGTGAACTTATTTTTACTCCAGTGTTCGTTTGTTTGGGTGGGTGATAAGGGATAAGCTATTATGTATTAGGCCATACCATGAGCCAGGAGCTTTACATCTACTGCTACATTTAGTCCTTATCACTCCCTATTCCGATGAGGGTGCTGAAGCTTCGAGTGATTAAGAAACGGACTCGAGTCGTCCCCAGAAAAGTAATGTGATATTTTAGTGCGCCCCCTGGTGGATTGAGTGAGGAAGGAGATGTCTGGACCTTTTTTGGCATCTCTGAGAGTGTCTGAAAGACCAGGTACTTGTACCTACGTGGGCAGTGCTGAAGCTGGTCTCAAGCCACTGTTTCTACTGTCATTGTCACTTTCTCCTATTGGTAGGAGTATGCTACAAAGGAAAAGCTTTCCTACTGCCCCTCTTCTTCAGTTTTCTTTCTGCTCTGTCCTGTGGGAAATGATTTAAGTTAGTAAACTTAGCCTTTCTGATTTAAGTTAGTAAACTTAGCCTTTCAGGTTTATCTGAGAAGCAGAGAGTGAACGGCTCCCTCATAAACCTGTTCTAAGAGCTCTGCTGCCTGAAAAGGCTTTTAGCATCAAAAATAACTTGATGAATGTAACCCATGATAGGACGAAATCTAACACATGTCAGAAAAGTGGGCCTCTGTTTTTTGTTTTGTTTTGAAGTACATTGGAGATTGGAGGAAGGGTGTTTCTGTAAATTGATAAATTATTTCTACTTAAAACTTTTTAAAAACTACTGTACTTGTCATGAAGTAATATTTTACTTTGAACTTCCCCTGATGAAAACAAAAACAAAACCAGCTAGATCTTAGCCTATCTCAAATAAAAGTCTATAATCAAGACCCCTTAGAAAGCTGAAGAATTTGAACACACTTATTCGTTCAGCTTTGTCTGTGAAGACCTTTTACTTGGGGGGTGGGGTGGGCAGATCCTTTGCTTTCTTGCTCCACCATGTAGCAGCTGCGTGACATTGGACAAATTATTTTACTTCTCTGAGGTTCGATTTCATGATCTGTAAAAGGAGGATAATTCTATGCACGGCATAGACTTCTTGGAGGATTCAATGGACTGTGGGGAGTAAACTGTTTTAAAGAGTGCTTGGTGCATGTCAGATGTTAAAGACAGTGGGTGAGTTCCCTTCTCTCAGTTACTCTAATATAAAAATCATCATAATTGACATTTTCCCCATCCTACTCATATTCCTCTTCTGTCAACCTATGGAGAGCCAGGCCACCTCAACTGGCATATACCACAGCTCTACATGGAAGTCTCACCATTGTCATACAGTTGATTACAAAGTACATATAATTTTATGGGTTTGAGTCTGGGTACCTTAATTTCAGAACTCATGACTGCCTTCAGCAACCCCAGTCCAAGCGAAGGAGTGACTCAAAAGACAACCCTCATCTGGAAGTTTTTAAAAATCACTGTATTGACATGATCTATCTATGCATCTATCTTCCCACTAGCCTGTCAGCTCATCTTTGCATCCTGTGTCATGTGCAATGTTTGCCTCCTAACAATGACTTAGCAAACACTTTTCACAATTCTCTCCTTAATCTTAACAACAAGCTCATGTGCTATATACTTTATCATCTGCACTTTACTTGTGAGGAAAATAAGGTTAAGCACCGTGCTCAGGAACAAACAGCCATTAAGTAGTAAAACTGAACCTTGAACTCAGCACAGCTCTATCTAGAGGATGAACTATTAACCACTGTCATGCTAGCACTCAGCAGATATTCCCTGGGTGTTTTGTTTCACTGAATTGATTTAACTGATAGTCATACCTGATGGTAGTTATAGTTACCTTGTATAATTTCTATCTTGCTTTCAGCTAAAAAAAAAAAAACAGCAAAATAATGGAAACTTTTGTAAGGGCAAAATTTTAACTCTCCTTCTACCTCTGTTTTCTATCTTCTGTTAATTCTCTGCTACATACGCTCCTATCTTTGTCATTGACCCTTTTCTGCTTTCCAACCAAAAATCTCTACATTATGGCTGGTATAATATGTGTGACAACTAAGTAAAGGAAAGCAATCCGTCCTTTCTGAAACTATCTTCTGAAATGCTGTGCCAGCCTGTGGTGGGACAAGTTTTGGGAAAGGGAAGGACATAGAGTTGATTATTGCAATAAAACTACTGAAATCTTTCCATCTGCTGCTTTTGTATTTAAATATTGATTCTGAGATTGGATATCTCCTATAATTATATAAGGGCCTCAGCCTCCTGGCAGACAGTCTTCTCTAGGATTTACAATAGGCCTTTGTCCTACATCAATATAAATCAGGTTACAAATAATACTGTCCACTTTTACTGAATCTCTTTCATATGAGGACAAAGAATTCATCTCTTCAGTTCAATGTGATATAGGTTGGAATAGTCTTCATATGACATAGAGAAATATAGGGAGAAATAGACAAAGTGAATGTACTGAATAAGCTGCCTCTGGTCCCAAAAGTCTTTCTGTAGCTGGTGTATGGGCTTATTACTTTCTCTTCTTGCCCTCTGTGGTTTGAGGGTAGCTGTTTATCAAAATGAATTAATTCATTTAACAAATGATTAAGAAGACACATCTTTTCACCACTTTTGTAACCAAGAGTCCCCCCACTGTCTTCTGTGTTGCTTGTCAAAGCCCTAGAGCTGTCTATTACAGCAGGGCACCACTAGCCACAGGAAGCCATGGAGCCCCTGAAGTGTGGCCAGTCCAAACTGAGACGTGCTGCTCTCTGGAAGGTGAGCTCTCAGCCGCTGTACCGGGCTGACGCTTAGTAGACACACTAGTTTTCAAATACTTAGTAGGAAAAAGAAAGTGTAAAATAGCTAGCTCACCAATAATTTTAAAATACCCATTATGTGTTGGAATAGGAACCATTCCAGAAATATTTGGGTTAAATAAAATATCTTTTTAAAATGAATTCCACCTGTTTCTTTAATTTTTTAAAAAATATGGCTCACATGTGTGGCTTGTTTTATATTTCTATGGGATGGCGCTTCGCTGCAGTGATCCTTTATATGCTGGATCCAAAGATCCCAGAGGGTCTCCTGCTGAATGTGCTCCCACCCTTGTCCTGGCTCACCTGCTTCTCTGGGGCCGGCTCCAGTACTATCTTCTGAGAGGTCCTCTCTGATTCCTCATCCGTTCCCCTGCTCTACTGTGTGAGCCCCATCATCATCCCCCAGCTGAATCCTGAATGCTTCCTACATGCCTGAGTGTCCTCATCATCCCCCCTCATTCCTGTCCTGCTAGACTGTGAGTTTAAGGATGAGGACTGGATTTGTCTTGCTCACTTCCGTATCCCTGGCATGCGGCACTGTCTAGTACTAAAGAGTAGCTTTAATAGATTAGTTTGAATGAATGAAGAATGAATTAATGAATGAATAAATTCACCTTCATTCACACGGATATTCCTCTCCCAGGCCCATGGCCTCAAGCATTAATTTCAGAAAGTCTGTGATTTGCTATGATCAAAACAGTGAGAGGACTTTGAAGAAATTAACAGAGGAAATGGGAAAGGTTAATGTGGCTTTGCCCATTATCATATCTTTTCATACATCACATATGTGTGTGCATGTGTGCGTGTGTACATGACGCGATTTTCTTCTTAAAGGATACATATTGTTAACTAGAAGCAAAGTGTACTGAACTCAGGGATTGAAATGCTTAATCAAAGCAAAGGAAACAATATGAAACTCTGCACAGAAGGAGATGATAGAGGGAATCTGAGAGACAGGACTGCTAACCCCGCCCGTGACAGGCTCTCATACAAAATGGGTTGTTTGTGACAGTGCAGTAATTTCTACTGGTTACTGCATTTATCGCTTTAACAACATCCAGGTGTTTATTATTGTATTTCATGGATTAGGTTGTACTTTTTGGCTTTGACATAAAGTATTTTTTTCTTTTAAAATTAACTATGGCAAAAAAATAGTACAGGATATTTTTGAGGAAATGAAGCTTTTAGAAAAACCTAAGGTGTGGGAAAATAAGTAACTCACATACTCACTCACATACTCACATTCATGTACACACTGATATTTACACACATTCACACCCACACTCACACCCACATATATCCACATATGCACCTTTCACACACTCACACTCACTCACTGCTATGGTCGGAATGTTCGTTTGTCCTCAAGGTTCACATGTTGGAATCCTAATGCCCAGTGTGATGGCATTAGGAAGTGGGACCTCTAGGAGGTGAAAAGATCATGAAAGTAGAACCCTCATGAATGGGATTAGTACTTTTACAAAGAGACCTCACAGGGCTCCCTAGCCCTTTCCACCGTGTGAAGATACAACAAGAAGTCTGCAACCCAGAGGAGGCCCTTCACCAGACCATGTGGGCATCCTGATCTTGAACTTCTAGCCTCAGAACTTCACACAATAGATTTGTTGTTTAGAAACCACCCAGTCTATAGTATTTTGTTATAGTAGCCCAAATGGACTAAGACATTCGCATACATGCACTTACACACATACTCATATATTCATACCCACACTCACTCACATCCCTCACACATATAAAAGACTCACACACACTCACACACATATTCACACATACCCTTTGTACTCACACATATATAACACACATGCACAGGCATCACTCACATACACATTCCCACATACTTTCACACCCACACTGACACACATACTCACCCCACACACAGGGGCTATGCCCATTCGGCACCTGGTTGTTCTCCTCTAATGTAAACATCCTGCAACAATGAAAGGTCGCCTCACATCTCCCCAACTGCAAGAGAAACGTGCTCTCACTTTGTTCACAGGAGAATAGGTAATGGGGTTTTATTTGGGGCTTCCTTTGGGGCTAAGACCTGAAATTCCCCCTCTCTGTAATGTGGGGTGTCCCCTCATTGGGTTTCCCAGTATTAATCGCAGCGGGGGGCACAGAGGGGGAAGCAACCCCACCACACATACATCTTTGCTTCCTTTCCTCAGTGAGGTCTGACTTGGGCCTCACCACAAAACACCTGATGTGGCTGCAGCGTTTCTTTCTAGTCTGACAATTAGATGAGTCCCGTGTGCCATGGTACCACCCTGTCAAATTCCCAAGCCTGCCTGAGACTGGCATGGGGAATCCTCAGTCAGACAAGTGGGACAGAAGCGGTTCTAAACAGAAAGGGCAGTGATTTCTGCCTGGGAAAGGCTCCCAGTAACAAGCACCATATTGCCCGAAATCCTCTCATTGGAAATCATATCCTCTCCCTAGACCGGCATTTGTAAAACGGGTGGTGGGACTGCATACTGCTTAAATTTCCTTTGGCTCTAGAAGTCTGTGATTCTGTGGTTTTGTGGTCCACAGCAGTCCTGTTCATCTCGGTAACTCTGGTCAGTGTTTTATTCTCACTTCAGGTGAGTGGCCTGTTTGGGGCCATTGAAGAAGCCCAGGATTTGGCAGGAAAGGATTTAATCCTCTAAGAGCCCTGCAAAACTGAGGACTAGGTTCAACTTTCCTTAAGGAGTCTCTCAGGTTGGACAGTCAAGGAAGGTTTTTAAAGCTGCCCTGTCTTGACCGCTATCTGGCTTCAAGTTATAGAAACTTCTAGAATTTGCATTTTTGGTTTCTTATCAAGCCAGTCTCAGTCCAAAGCATCTACAATTCTGGCTCCACATAAGGAAAGGTTTTCTAACGATAAGAGATGCCCATCCTGTCACGGATTGCCTACAAAGTGGAATTCTCCCTGTCTCAGCAGAGACATCTGTCTGTCCTGGCTGGAGTGGGGCCAATGTTTATGAGAAGAGTGGACTAGAAGAGGATTAAAATCTCTTTGAATTCCAAAACCTCATTGTAGAATCAAAGCTTTGTGAGGATTAGGAACAAGATCAAAATGAGAAGCAGAGAATAATTTGCACATGCACGTTTACTAAACATTACCTGTGGCTAATAACTGTTTATTCTGACTTAGCTCTGATAGTACCGTGATCACGCCTGTTTAATCTCAGTTACGGTGAGAAGCACGACACTGGATGTGTAGCTTTCATTGTTAGGATAAAAATTTATGATGTAGTAATTTTCCTTTGGTGGCCCCGATAATTTTTCTACATTTGTGTCCTCTCATTTTAGTTCAAGTACCAGTATCATTAATCTCATTCTGTAGAGAGAAACCCTGGAGTAGAGTGGAGTGAGATGGGACTAAAACAGCTTATCTTTTCAGATCACTGCTGAGGACATTTTGGGAGGAGGAATCACTATGGGAGGAGGAATCTGGGGTTTAACCAGTCGCTTGCCTGTGAAAATGAAAACTTATAGCCAAGAATTGAGCTGGTTCTTCTGTAATATTCATGGATATGACTGCTCTAAGTTTCTTGCTTTGAGAATCTCCTTGCTATTAAAAATGGTTTTATTTCAAAATAAATTTTAAGCTGCAGTTTTAGTTTCAAAGTGAAGAACTTGATTATGACTCACCAAGCTATTTATAGAAGTCTCCTCTTCTACCAGACATTTTTTCATGTGAGATACAGGAAAAGGGAGAAAGCTCATTTGTTCCCTAGCTCATGTCTTAAATCTGAAGAAGATTGCAACTATCAGAACCTATAATGCTAACCCCATCATAGGACTATATATTCATTACTCTGACTCTTCTGGTTTTGTGCTCATCAGCTTCATAATTCCAAAACTGTTTGTTTACCCTTAACTGGAAGAGGTGCAGTGAGAGGTTTGGGGGAAATAAGGAAATACAGAGGAGTAGCGCTCACCTGAAAACTCTTATTATGAGTATGCCAATCAGTAGCTGAATTCAAATAGAATTTTCTTTCAACAAAGATGAGTCATGATGTGACAGGAAGAGCTCTGGATGGGGTTTTGGTCCCAGCTCTGCACTTAGTTGCTGGGTGACTTTGGGAAGAACTTCCTCTCTCTGACCCTCAGTTTTTGTATTTGTTAAGTTGGGTTGCCTAGTACCCACCTGCAGGGTTTTTGTACGGATTAAATGGAACGACAATGCCAGCTTTCAGCACTCTGTGAAATGTTCACATCCTGTCATAACATTAGGCCACACTGTTTTCCGGAAGGCTGTTCGATTTCTACTGTTTTACTACTATCCTCAAGGAAGAACTGCTTTCCTTTTCCTATTTGTATTGTTTTCTGCTATCATTTGTGACCACAACAAATATATTCTTAAATAGCCATATGTGCAGACTTCCCATGTTTAATTTCACCAAAAGTGAATAAGTCAGGTGGCATGGTTACTGCCGGGGCCATTGTATGTAGGGGAGAGAGGGGTGGGCAGAGAGGGGACAAGAGTCAGAAGAGATGGTGTAATAGGATGAGAGAGCGGACATGTTTGGTGATGGAAAAGGACCTTGATGGGAAAAAGATGAGAAAGTGGATGAGCAAAAGGTGTGTTGTGTGGAGGAAGGGACTCAATCAGAGCGCTCATCCTGATCTGGAAAAAGTAAATGATACGGAATCAAGTATCATGAGGATATGGCTGAGAAAATGAGCTCCAACAAGGTCTGTGAAGCCTCACGTGAAAGCCACTATGGAAATAAAAGGTCTTTTTCTGTCCTTGAAAGGTATCGTTCAAATACACAGTTCTCTTCACATGTCAATGATATCTCAATAAAAACAAACAAATATATAATTCTCCTGAATTTTAAGTTGACACTGAAAACTTACCTTCCAGAAAAGAGAAATCTGTTGTCTGTTGTAGCCAATGTTCTGTTTCATGTACCAGACATCTAATGTCCCAGTAGGCTCTGTTTTGAAGGGGAAAAACATATTTTCATATACACACACACACACACACACACACACACACACACACACACATACATATCTCCATATACAATATGAAACCTTTAAAAGTTACTTAATAAATGATTCTGGGAGAGTAGGAATATAATATCCTTTGTGTCTCAGCGTTTTTCTTTTTCATTGTTTACATGTTAAACAATGAACATGTATGTATATCTTTGGCCATAGAAAGCACATAGTTATTTGAAAAACAAATTTTTAAAAAATGATGATGCAGAAATCAGATTCCCAGCTTACTCTTAAAACATGTATTAATAAAATAACTCACAGAAAGTATGTGTGGTTATTTCTTTTTTATTAAAATGCAGGAAAAATTCTCAGCCAAAAATTAAGACAAAAATCATAAGGAAAACATTTTTTGATCCTGTAAAAGTACAAAATACAAATGATAAACTTTGTGTTTATCGCCATTCTTGACCTTATGTTGTAGGATAATTATTTGGTTTTATGATCATTAGACAATGATCTACTTGAACAGAAGGCCTAGCTCATGTATCTTAATATTTCTCTTACCTAACACGGTGCTTAGAATTTAATAGGCTCCCAGGAACTCTTTGTTAAATGATTAATAAACAAATCAGGCAATATTATCTACTTGATGTTAAAACACAGGATGACATGATAGAAGAAATAACCAGCAATCTGTAAGACAATGGTCAAATAGGTCCTAATTTAATAGGAGAAAGTTAAATATACTTGAAAGGAAACTGAATAATTGACTCCTGTAAGTGAGAGTGTGTGTGTGACAGAGAGAGACAGAGAGAGAGAGAGAGAGAGAGAGAGAGACAGAGACAGAGACAGAGACAGAGTCAGAGACACATAGACAGACAGAGACAGACAGACAAAGAGAGAGAGAGAGAAAGAGGTGTTTTTTTTTTTCTCCTTTTCTGATTTTTTTTTTTTTTTTTTGATTTATAGCCAGGGGTGGAATCAACAGAAGCAACCCCTGAAAACAGGCTTCAATTGTACTAATGTAACTTGTTTAATGGTGACATTTAATAGTGCATTTCAGGCGAGGTTACAATAGGTTTCCTCTTGGAGTAGCAAATTCTATTTGACCAGATGGATATGTCCAGAAGAGTAAGTCCTACCTGAATAACAGAAGACAAGTCCCCAAGGAGAGGAGAAGCGAAAGAGAGAAAGGAAGGGAGCACGTACCAGTACGTATTATGGGCAGGTCCCGTGTGGGCTCATTCACTGTCACATCTCATGTCCTCTTCACCCCGGTGACGTATATAGCTTTAATGCAGTGGTTATAGTGTGAGCTCCACAGGCAGACCATCTATGGGTAAATCTGTGATCTTAAACAAATGCTAACTATGTCCTTAAGCCAGTTTCCTCATCTGTCAAATGAAGATCATAATTCTGTACATGAGGCTATTGTGAGAATTTTAATGAAGAGTGCTGATGTTTGGTAAGCACTCAGTACATTTTTCTGTCATTTTCTTCATTTGAAAACTGAACTGCCGAGAGGCAAAGAAATTGTTCAAGGTCCGAGAACTAATAATCAGAGAAGCCAGGCTTTGAACACAAGTCTGTTTAATTTCGTAGCCCGTAGCCTTCACTATGTACAATGAGAAGGCATATGATTTCTCTACCTAAATTTCCATCACCCATTAGGTGTGCCTCTTTCATGTTCTATTCTCTTCCTTTGTTACTTCCTTTTCCTGTCTCTCTCATCCTCTTTTCTTATCTCTAAACATTTACTTCTTTTCTTCCCCCTCTCCTTCCATCAGCAGTAGTATTTACCCTTGCAGTGAGGACTTAGAGGTAAGAAATACATAACATAAGATATCCTGAAAATGCTCTCAGTTCTTCAAGATTATGAAGAGTGACCCAGGAATCAAGTCAAGACTTTTTTTTTTTTGCTAGTCCAGATGCAGAAAAGAAAAAAATGCACAGGCAACAGAAGGACAGGGAACCTGACATTTATTAACCACTTATCATGTGCTAGGTAATAGTTGGACACTTCATGTGCATTATCTCAATCCTCATACATTGCAGGAGGTGCATGTGATTCTACCTGTTTTACAGCTGACAAAAGTTAAATGATTTACAAAAGACATACAGCTGGTAAATGGCAAAACTAAGAGCTGAGTCCAGGTCTTAACTGTCTCCAAAGACCTTGCTCTTACATTATAGTTCACTATATTGAGTAAAGATCTGAACACTTCACAAACCAGGTAATCCAGACATTGACACATGACCAGGATATGGAAACTTGGCTGTGCTCAATGTCAAAGCCAGTTTACTTGTCCACAGAGTTAAATGTCTTCAGTTAATTACATGTTGGTAAGAAATTTAAAGGGAACACTCATTGTCTCATTGAAGATCTACAACCTACCATATTATTATAGCACTGAGAATCGAATTCTAGAATCATACTCTCTTCAAAGGAAAAATTGCAAGCGAAAGTGAAATCTGAATGGTGCCCACCTGCAGTGTAAGCCGCTATGGGAGAGAAATCATTAGTTGAATCTGGATGAGCTTCAAAGTGTAGAATTTTATGACCAGAGGTGTCAAACCACTGCTGCTTAAAGCTAAGTAAGGGCTAATATTAAAGAGAATCTTTGATATTCATCTGTCACAAAATCACTTAAAGTTCTAACCACAGTGTTTTCTAGTGAGAGGACAAAGCTATTATAGACAGGTGAGAAAAGGAAAGTCAAAGGCCAATATGCCCAAGAGATTACAAAACAAATGGGCACAAATGATTAAATATACAAATATTGAGAAATAGAAGTCAGCTCTTCTGAGGAGAAACTACTTCCTATGTAAAGGGAAATACTGTGGGGTTAAATAGAGTCACTAATAGGAAAAAAAAGGAAGATCCTAAATTAAGCAAGAGGTTGGATTAAATGACTTAAATGACCTTGAAGGTTCTTCAACTCTAAAATCTCAAGATTCTAGGATTCTATGAAACAATATGTACATTAAACAAATCAGATCCAAGCCATGTTTTGCTTCTCAGATTAGCAGTCACATCTGAAGTGTAGGGGTGTGGACAAGAGCAATCGAATCAGGATGGAAAGCCAACCCTTCACAGAGGTTTTAGCAGGCAGTGAAGAGAAGAATAAAGATCTCTGAAAACAATGAAATTGGAGAATTTAACAAAAAGTAAATATGGAAAAGGCATATCTCGAGTGGTTCCAAGTAGTGGACTAAATGAAATGCACACAAATTTTATGGTCCAAGTCATGTTCTAAGTAGGGCAAAAGAGAGAGATAAGTCATTCACTGCCTTGGTTCCTTGATGTCTACTCTTTAGGTTTGATATATTTATCTAAAATCTAGTGCCAAACAATTCAATTCAAACAGATCTTACAAACACCTACTTGATTAAAAGTGGGAGGGTTCTCACCTTCGGATGTTATCATCTGCTGTGCCTCCTTGGGAAGACCTATACAGACTCCTCCATCCCTCCCTTTGATCGATGAGTTTTAACACTTTTTAACTCTTTTCATTTCTTTCTGTCACTATTTTTGATGGCCTATCATCCACATGGGCATTCCTTCTCAAAGGCTGTACTGTGAGTCCCTCCACCTACCCACATTCAATTTCTTTCTTTCTCTCAACTAATACCTTTGCCTCATGCTTCACTGAGCAAAAGAAAGTAGTCAGGCAGGGATTCTCTCATCTTCCCACCAACAAAACTTTCAAACTTCTCCATCAATTTCCTTACCCAGCACCCCCACTGATTTTACTGTGAATGAAGCATCTCTACTTCCATCAAAGTTCAATCCAGTAACCTGAGTTTTAGATTCCATCCTCTCTTGCTTTATCAAGGACCTCTCTCCCACTCTTCCTGTATCATTAATTTCTCCCTTTCTCCTGGGCCCTTATCATCACCTTACAAACATACTATATTGTCTCAGATCCTAAAAACAAAAACAAAGAGAGACAAAGGATTTTCTAATACCACATCCTATTCTAGCTACTGCCCTGCATCTCTGCTCCCCTTCACAAAACTTCTTGAAGAGTTATGAACTGTCAGTCTTTATTCCCTCACGTCACACTCACTCTCGACCCATACCAGCTGAGATTTTGTGTCCATCACTCTGCTGACACTGCTCCTGGTTGGCAATAAACTCTGTGTTGACAAATCTAATGGCCACTTCTCTGTTCTTATTTCATTGGACTCCTCAGCAACATCTGACATGGTTGAGTACTCGCCTCCATCTATTTTATTTTTATTTTAGAAACGTAACCTTTTAACATCCAGATCACAAGTGAAGAGTGAGCTTCGTTATAGAAAGAGGGATGTTGCATCCACACTAAAGTCAATGGAGGCATTGTGTTAGAGTGCTGATGGGAAAAAAACGCGAGTTGCAAAAGATTACACGTAGGATGTAATTTTGGTTAAGCTGAAAAAACAAGCAAAACCAATCATTGTTTAGAGATACATACATTTCTGAAAGCTATGAAAAAAGCATGAAGATGATAAATATACAATCCAGGATAGTGGTTACCTCCAGGGGACATAACACAGGTAACAATATACTGGTAATTTTACAATATTTAAGTTGAATAGTCGGTTCATAAGTGTTCATAATGTTTGTTCATTTTGTTGTTATACTCTGCAATGAGAAAGTAGCTTAAACTAGCATGATAATAGCGGCCATGGAAGGAATGAACAAATTTTGAATATGTTCCGTAAAGAGAGTCAACTGAAGATGTGGGGAAATGGGAGAAAAACAAAATTTAAGGATGATTTCTTGATTTTTGACTTGAGTAATTAGGAAGATGTGGTGTCATTTACTGAGCTAGAAAAGAGCAAAACAGAAGTATTTTGGAAACATTTTGCTTTGGAGAAAAATTAAGTTTTTGCTTAGGCTATGTGAGGTTTGGGATGTCTGTTGACATCTAAGTAAAAATATTTGCACGTAAATCTCTTCAGAAGGGTAAATAGCCATTGATCTTCATTCCCTCAAGCCTTAGGCAAAAATACCTAAGAATGATACTTTCAAGTTTAGCTAGTTTAGGAGTCAGCAAACTATGGCCCATGAGCCAAATCTTGCACATTCCTTCTTTTTGTACAGCCTGTGAACTAATAATAATGGTTTTTACATTTTTAAATAGTTGAAAACAAATCAAAGGAAGAATCA
>NW_011888932.1:5206555-5257129 GCF_000151845.1 Pteropus vampyrus | reverse complement strand
ATCTTACAAACACCTACTTGATTAAAAGTGGGAGGGTTCTCACCTTCGGATGTTATCATCTGCTGTGCCTCCTTGGGAAGCCCTATACAGACTCCTCCATCCCTCCCTTTGATCGATGAGTTTTAACACTTTTTAACTCTTTTCATTTCTTTCTGTCACTATTTTTGATGGCCTATCATCCACATGGGCATTCCTTCTCAAAGGCTGTACTGTGAGTCCCTCCACCTACCCACATTCAATTTCTTTCTTTCTCTCAACTAATACCTTTGCCTCATGCTTCACTGAGCAAAAGAAAGTAGTCAGGCAGGGATTCTCTCATCTTCCCACCAACAAAACTTTCAAACTTCTCCATCAATTTCCTTACCCAGCACCCCCACTGATTTTACTGTGAATGAAGCATCTCTACTTCCATCAAAGTTCAATCCAGTAACCTGAGTTTTAGATTCCATCCTCTCTTGCTTTATCAAGGACCTCTCTCCCACTCTTCCTGTATCATTAATTTCTCCCTTTCTCCTGGGCCCTTATCATCACCTTACAAACATACTATATTGTCTCAGATCCTAAAAACAAAAACAAAGAGAGACAAAGGATTTTCTAATACCACATCCTATTCTAGCTACTGCCCTGCATCTCTGCTCCCCTTCACAAAACTTCTTGAAGAGTTATGAACTGTCAGTCTTTATTCCCTCACGTCACACTCACTCTCGACCCATACCAGCTGAGATTTTGTGTCCATCACTCTGCTGACACTGCTCCTGGTTGGCAATAAACTCTGTGTTGACAAATCTAATGGCCACTTCTCTGTTCTTATTTCATTGGACTCCTCAGCAACATCTGACATGGTTGAGTACTCGCCTCCATCTATTTTATTTTTATTTTAGAAACGTAACCTTTTAACATCCAGATCACAAGTGAAGAGTGAGCTTCGTTATAGAAAGAGGGATGTTGCATCCACACTAAAGTCAATGGAGGCATTGTGTTAGAGTGCTGATGGGAAAAAAACGCGAGTTGCAAAAGATTACACGTAGGATGTAATTTTGGTTAAGCTGAAAAAACAAGCAAAACCAATCATTGTTTAGAGATACATACATTTCTGAAAGCTATGAAAAAAGCATGAAGATGATAAATATACAATCCAGGATAGTGGTTACCTCCAGGGGACATAACACAGGTAACAATATACTGGTAATTTTACAATATTTAAGTTGAATAGTCGGTTCATAAGTGTTCATAATGTTTGTTCATTTTGTTGTTATACTCTGCAATGAGAAAGTAGCTTAAACTAGCATGATAATAGCGGCCATGGAAGGAATGAACAAATTTTGAATATGTTCCGTAAAGAGAGTCAACTGAAGATGTGGGGAAATGGGAGAAAAACAAAATTTAAGGATGATTTCTTGATTTTTGACTTGAGTAATTAGGAAGATGTGGTGTCATTTACTGAGCTAGAAAAGAGCAAAACAGAAGTATTTTGGAAACATTTTGCTTTGGAGAAAAATTAAGTTTTTGCTTAGGCTATGTGAGGTTTGGGATGTCTGTTGACATCTAAGTAAAAATATTTGCACGTAAATCTCTTCAGAAGGGTAAATAGCCATTGATCTTCATTCCCTCAAGCCTTAGGCAAAAATACCTAAGAATGATACTTTCAAGTTTAGCTAGTTTAGGAGTCAGCAAACTATGGCCCACGAGCCAAATCTTGCACATTCCTTCTTTTTGTACAGCCTGTGAACTAATAATAATGGTTTTTACATTTTTAAATGGTTGAAAACAAATCAAAGGAAGAATCATTTTTACTGTAATGTGAAAATTATGTGAAATTAAAATATCAGTGTCCATAAATAAAATTTTATTGAAACTCAGCTTTGTCTGAGTATTTATATATTGTCAATAGCTGCCCACACACTACAATAGCAAATTTTGGTAGTTGTGACAGAGATTGTATGGTCCACAAAGCCAAAAATACTTACTATCTGGGCCTTTAGGGAAAATATTTGCTAATCCCTAAGCTAGACTATTATGAAATGCTTGCTAACCAAGGTGGTAAAATAACATCTAACATTTAATCGTTCACACTTAACCAATTTTCGCAGTATTTTTAAATGACAAATGAACAAATTGCCTAGCTTCTCCATATGAGGAGAGGTGGCTGCAGCTGGTAATTCTGTATATTCTCCCTCTTTGGGGATCTCTCACTGGTCACTCATGATGGGGAAGGGCTCCTCCTTTACAGCTCTGGCACAAATATGAGCATGTAACACTTTCTTTATTGTGTCCACAGCAGAGTTTAGCAAGACCAAAACATGCAAATAAGACTTTTAAATTAGTGAATGAATAGACAACGCCTAATTGATAATAACAGTTCTTAGGAATGGTTCCTTCATCTTTATTTTGGAGACCCTTTCTAGGTGTTCTGAGTGGTGAGGGATCACCTTCCTCCAGTACCTGGGTGCGTTCTCAGGCAAGTCTGAACACTATGGAGCCCAAACTCAAGAATGCTTTCCCAATAGAAGCGAAATATGGTTGCTCACTTCCCTGTATTAGGCCTGCCTTTGATGGATACTGATTGTGGGACTGTCTTTCCAAACGCAGAAAGTGGTTTCTCTCTTCTTGCCCCTTACCTAGTGGTCATTAAAAAAGTGTTTTTCATGGAGGATCATGCCTGGAGTTAAATTTAATGACACAGGAAAGGGCCACATGGCGTAAATATTGGCCTCATTCTCTGCTGACATAAGTAACTGTGCCCAATCCACCAGGAGACAGTTTTGCTCTGTTTTGTTAGCAAAGGATCATTCAGTTTTAAGGAGTAACTAAAAAAAAAAAAAAAGCTTACTAGTAATTTTTTTAAATGCCAAGTTATATATGAGTACATATTTAAAGAATTAAAGGACGTGTTAAAAAAATTTCACACTTTTAGGTTTACATCTTTTGGTGTTTCATAAAGAAACTGATGACAGAAATAGTGGTAAGTGATGACAACCATGTAGCTTAGAGTAAGAGAAAAGAGATCCTACAACAACCCACAGGAAGATCAAACACCAAAAAGGGAGATTCAGACATTGAAAGGAAGCCAACAGGGCTTGGTAACAGTGGTATATCTCAGAGGATGGGTTTCTTTCTTTATGAATGCCTGTGCTTACTCTGAATAAGCCAAGCTCCCTTAATTCAATTCACAATCATCTGCGAGTTCATAACCCTAAAATGTTACACTCATTGTTATGATAGTAATTTGTTTCATAGTATATGAGAAAGTTACCCTCCTACCTTGGAGGGTTTTTAATGCAACAGATAAACACTTAAAAGAAAAGAAAAACCTTTTCACACATCTCTAAACAGGTCATTATCAAATATGAGTAAAAAAGACAAGAATCAATAAGCCCAGAGTTTCCCTTGTTTAGCCTAATGCGATATAACTTAAATATTCCTCAGCCAATTTACTGCTTTGGACTTGGACATAAAATATGGCCCATTTTCAAGAATTTTATCTGTACTATATATAAACAAAATATAATCTATAAATTATTTTTAAAAACACATTATGTTGACTATGTGTAATAAAAGGATAATAAGAATAAGCCCTGGATTATAAAAATGGCATACATTTAAGCAGAGAGAAAATGACTCAACATTGAGATTTTTATCATAAAATAAGAAGAAATAATTCTAATTTGTTGAATGAATTCATTTTTAAACATTATTTTTTAAAATAGAGAAATGCAATTTATAGAGAAAGGAAGAATGTGCAATTATTCTACAACTTATATTTTATTAATAGGCCCTTTAGGTCCTTGAATGTTATTGAGGTATCATTGATAAGTATCATCAGTTACCAAAAACCATTAGTACCTCACAAAAAATAAATGTAACTTAATCACAAGGCTAGCTCATATGCACACACCCATGAGTTTCACGAATAAGCGTTAATGTTACAAAATCTCCAGATAATAAAGCAATGGATTGTCAATAATTTCTTAAATTTATATAAATTATGAAAAGCTCCATGCTATATCACTAATTGAGAGCTTCTGAAAACTAATATTCAGATGGCTATTTTTTGTGTCTCCAAAGATTTGTTAACACTGGCATAAAGTTTACATAAGCACTTTTACTTCAAAAAATATTTAACTAGACTTCAATAAATTATCTCCCCAATAATTACTAAAAAGAAAAGTCCAAAAGACTGAAAAATATATTTGATATCTTTTTCATAGCTTTGGGCAGTCTGATGGCACTTGTCTGAGCGGTGACTATCAAAGAGGTACAATGCTGCAATATTTGGAGGAGAAAGGTGGCTAGATGTCAAGTTTTACTTTAAAATGTTAATGTCTCCAGAGTCTTCCTTCTTTCTAGCTTTTGGTTTGGCTTATAAAGCCATAATAATATTTATAGAATCCAAAAGGTAAAATTTACCAAGGTTTAACAATAAGAGAATTAAATGAATTATTGATTTTGCTTTGTGGCATAAGAGTTACTGAGGTAGTAAATGAAATAGAAATAAATTATAATCAAACATTACTGAGGCATCAGTTTTTAACTAACATGACAACATGTGGCAAACAGGAGTAAGACTTATGTAATGTTAAAAATTTCTTAGCAATATAAACATATTTCCCTGGACAGTTTCAGTCCTTAAGTTCATGTCAAAATTAGCTTGTTAATCAGTACAATCATACTTTTTGATTCCCTATCAGTGAATCAGAGATTCTCCACGGAAATTCCTGCACCTTCCTCTTGCCCTCCTTTCCATCCCCCTTGTCTCACTTTATAATTGTTTTCTCGACACATACCTTCTTCTGGTGTCTGTACTCTCAACGATTCACTCCAGTCACTCCAGCTACCTTTATAAAGATGTAGCCTGGAGGACACCTGAAATTCATATTCCGTAAACGGTTTCAGATCCCACAAATCATGTCTTCCTTTAGCATTTGTAGTATTAACCTTGGATCAGACAAGATTTTTAAAGGTTCCTATTAATATTAAATTAATTAAAGAATTTTAACATAAAGATAAAAAACTAGATCAGATAATGCTTTTTATTTTTTCAGATCTGTCATTCAATGAGAAGAAATATCAATGACTGGGTTATCGAATGCACATAATGTTAAACTGAAATAAAAGTTTCTCAAAAAAACAAAACCAAAAACCTCCTGAGATTAAGAACTATCTATATGAGCTCCAAGGGGGATCATGAGACCAGTTGAAAAAGAAGTAAAGGTTGAAAACCACAAATTTTCAAAAAGGCCTTGTTGAAGTTCCTATACTAGAGATTCCATTTTATTTGGTCACAATTCAAATGTGATGCAAATTTTAACACAGATTAAAAACTTGGGTTCAAACAGAAAATTTTAATTATATAAGAATAATTATAAAAGAATAATTATGTAAGAAAAGTTTAATTACTATACTTCTCGAGCACCAGCTATACATGAAACTAATCCTTTGTCATTATAAGCTATTATATTTTTACAAAAGCCTTGGAAGGAATTATAATCCTATACTTTTTACTGTAAAAAAATAATATCTAGTATTATATCAAAGTGTGTGGCTTTATCTTTGGAATATTAAATTCCATATAAGCCTCTGTGGACATTCTCTAATGTTTCTCTTTCCAATATGTTAAAAAATTACTAAAAAGTAATCATGAGGCAGGGAGTAGAATAATAAGGAGAAATTCGTCCTTCACTAGAAATAAATTATAAAAAATTAATACTGCTTGTGTCTTAAAAAATTTTAAAATCAATGATTAGATTTTAAGATATTTCTTAAATAAATTGAGGTGTATATGAATTTCCGGTATATCTCCAGTATATACTTTTGGGATAAATATTCTTAAAGTCCATATTTTGCTGGTACAAAAAGTCAGAGATCTGTGCAGTAATACTAAAAACCCCTCCTTGTTTCCCCCCATAAGTCTAAAGACCATTACCATATTCCAGGACCTGCTGCTACAGGGCCGATATCGGAGTCGATTAAGCAGCACCAGCCTCTCATCTCTCCACTGAAGAGTGCATCTGCTCACAGAAGCATTTACAAATTTGATTCTGATGTCCCACGGAGGAAGAGGCCTCACTGGTAACCAGGACAAACAAAAAAGTGTGATTCAGGCTCCAGGATTGGAAATTGCCTTATGTATTGAAATGAGCTATGAAGAGTTGAACAAAACTCATTTCTAAGATGCACAGCCATCACATTTGGTGAAATAAACAAGAGAGAAGTCCCTGGCTTTTAGAAAAAAGTTTGATCTTCTAAATCATTAAAATAATTGCCCTTAATCTACCTTCATTTTTACCAAATAAATAATTCCATCCTACGATCCACCTGGGTTACACTATGCCTAAGTGAGCAGGAGATGGGAAAAAGGAAGTAGGGCCCACCACCAACACTGGTGATCATGTTGATTCCATTTAATCCAATGATTTAAAGAAAACCAGTGTGCCAAACTTGAGAATTCCAATGGCTGAGAAGGCAGAGGTGGCTTGTGGTGATCGCCTTAGGAGGAGAAGAAATATCGGTAGGAAAAGTCACAGAAAGGGGATATAGCAATAGAAGGATAGAAGAAAAGAGTAAGAGGAAAAGAAGGAGGCTTAGAGACGAATAGTTTATGTAAAGTGATGGAAGGTAGGATGGGAAGAAGTGTCATAGGAAAATGCATAGTAAATGCCTATGTTAAGACTTATAGTTAGCAGTATGTATGCAAAGAGATGCTATAGGAAGACAGAAGAGAAACACACAGTGTGAGGCTGAAACTTCAGCCACCCAAAAGCCCAGTCCTACTTGGGATGGGCAGAATTTGGGAATGCCTAAGACAGGCCTTTGATTCAACTGGGCCAGTTATATTTGCTCAGAAATGTGCTGGGCCTGGCTCACTCCAGCAACTGAGGTGATGAGAGGAGTGGAGGTAAGTATTCTCAGAGTAAGATGCATTTAAATTTTGATACATTTTATTTACAGTTTGCACCAGCTGCTCTAGCCCAGTAGACCTATATGTAACCTAACTCAGAACAATGGAGTAGCTATGGGGGTAAAAAACACCTCTGCCAAGAAGGGCCCACACTGAGCTTCTTGAATAACCTCACAGGACCCTTGCCTCAGTCAGATGGTATCACTGGCAGCTGGTGCTTTCATGGGATTTGAAGCTGGGGGCTCTTATTTCTCCAATAGATAGAATAATGTTGAATATCCCATTTTACACAGCCATGTCTATATAGCTCTAGGATCATGCATGCTTTTATTTGTATCAAAGTAATGTCTATTCTTTGTCTATGCCTGCTGGCCACTTTCAATCAATGACTACCCCTTTTGGAATAATCACATAGAGAACATTTGAATGATTTTAAAAATAATGTTCATATGCCAAGGTATGACACACACAAAAAGCGAAATAAAATGTACCTATGTCTAAGAATGTAAATGTGGATGGAGGTGAAGAAGCACTTCCAAGACTGTTGATAGCAGTAACTCTGGCTATGTAGCTGGATTCAGGTGACTGAGGGGTTAAGTTGATTCCAAGGTCCAAATGGTCACAATAATGGTCATTACATGGCTTCTGCCAAGTTAAATTTTGGGGTCCATTTAACCTGTAAATAAAAGACAATTATGTTTAGCAGAATACTCTGTGCTATTTTCTCCTTTTGTTACAAAAGAACAAAATGTTCAAATATTTAAAGTTCTAGACTTTTTTTTTTAAGGTCAGTGTTATTACAAAGAGATACGCTATGGGAATTTTTATATTCTGTGCTCATAAACAGGATCATATTTATTTTCTCACCCGTTTTTTGGTAGGACTGAGATTGTTTTTTTGATGTTCGTATAGATGAATAACCTTACCTACACTGCCCGAATTCCCAAAACCCTGGCTGATATCTTGGCTCCTTAGAGCAGATACAGTCATTCTCCAAAGGCTCCAAGGCCACCTTGGCATTTACTGCACAGAAGTGCCAGTTCCCAGCACAGACAAGAACCCTGGGCCGTACTTCTTTTCCCCCATCTCCTGCTCACTTAGGCATAGTGCGGCACAGCTGGATCTTTGGGTGGGATTATGGAATCAACTCCAAGGAACAGAATCTCCCAGACTCTCTTTGTGAACTCTCAGGTCAGACAAAGGTGCTTTGAAAAGAAACTCCTGCAAAGCTAATGGAAAGCTACCACAAGGAAGAGTCTATATATCATGACCCATGAGCTTGCAAAGGCAAAAGAGGGAAGGAGTATAATGCAGCCAGTTTAACCCTACTAGAGCAGGGAAGAACATTCATAATGTGGGCCTCGAATGCCCTGAAGAGAACTGAGTTAGACGTCAGACCTAAGACATCAGTTCTCACACTTTATATGAATGAATCTGTTTTAGCTGATGAACACTAGGGTTTTTTTTTTTTTAAGTATCTAATTATCTAGAGGTGTTTATTGCTTCTTCTTGGTAAAAGTAGAACTGTTAGATATTTCTAAATGTCATCTAACAGAAAAAAAGCTGCAAAAACAGCCTCTCACTCACTGTAAAGTATATGCAGTATATAGGTGAGTGTCTTGTCCTCTGTCCCAGGTGCAGGCCACAGTTCCACGTTCTCCCTTTTGTATACAGGATAAGTTTTGAGGCTGCTCTGGAACAACTTTAAAAATAAAGAGCAAAACTTTATATTTTAAATGGCACACAGGTGGTATTTCAATCACATTGTTATTATTTGTCAACAAGATAACAATACTTTCCCTAAGTCTCCCATACCCAGACAATGTGAAAACTATTTTAAATTCTAACAAGTTCAGATCTGCCTTGAGACATGAATTTCTTTTACTAACAAGAGTCATAACAGTGAACATGGATCAAACACTTACTGCATGCCGTCCTATGCTAAGTGTTTTATGTATGGTTTTTCTCAGTTAGACCTCATAGTAAGCTACATCCAGTACATATTATTATTACTCTCATTTTATCAAAGAGGAAACTAAAACTTAGAAGTTAAGCATCTTGCCCAAAATTACAAAACAACAAAGTGGCAGAACGAAGGCTCCAGCCAAGGTGCAGCTGACTTGAGTCCAAGCCTTTCACCACTGTATTCTACTATTCTCCTTGACAGTTGAACATCCAGTACTAAGTCCATTATCCTAGTGATGATGAGTTTATTTTTTCAAATTGATGCCTACTAAAATATTAGGAATCTTTAAAAATTAGGGGCTCTTTTTCTCTATTGACCTGAAATTTGCAGCCAAGATATTTCCGCTCACTGGCTCTAGTCATATCCAGATTGTACCACCTAAATTTAATTTCTGCATCATCATTTGGAGTACTTTATAAACATTTATAAATTAATTCTTTATGTACATAGATTCTGAGTACCTTCTGTGAAGTAGGCACAGTGCTAGCTGTGGAAATAACAAGGTGTACAAGTAGACATAATCCTTTCTACCATAAGGTGCACATTTTTAAATGAAGAATTTTACAGTCAAAGACAGGACCCAAAGCTAAGAGTTTCTCAGATATAACAGTCATCTTATTTTATCCTCATACTTAGACCTACATGTAGCGAGAGGTTTCCTCTGAGTGAGATAAAACAAGTATACCACTGAAGCCCTAGATATTGTCTGCACTGAAAAAAAAGCCGTAATTGATGGAACAAGTGTTTTGTTTTGTTTTGGTTTTAGTTTTTTTGTTTTGGTCTTAGCATACACCAGAGATCAGGTACTGTTTGACCTTGGCCAAGTTAAATTCTCAGGCCTTCGGTTTCTTTATCAATAAAATAGCCATAATAATATGTGGCTCACATAGTTTTGTTTATTTGTTTATTCTATTTTCCTAGAATAAACTTTTCTGTGTGTGTATTATATATGTTTATATATATACTTTATACATCTGTATATACCACTTATGACTGAGCCACATTAAATACTACATTAACTTTTAATTTTATGTACTTTTTAAAATCTTTGAGTTGATAATGAATTCTCTTGTTTTCCACTGTTTAGTTTTTTTTTATTAGTAGTAGTATGGTTCCAAACTCTCGAGCCAATTATCTGAATCATTGTTCGACGTCTTCAGATGCATTGAGAATTCTATCAGTTTCATCTTCTTGAAGAGCTCTTTCTTGGAGCCTTGTGAACTTTCCAGTACAATGAGTTTGTCTCTACACCTGGTACACAGCTGTCATTCTGGGGTTGCCAATCTTCAATGTCCCAGAAATGCCTTCTTTTTTCTGTGTTGGAGCTTCTGTTTCTTAGAACTAATGTTTTCTTCTTTCTTGATTTAATTATATGTGTTAATGGAATATATCTTTCAGTAGTTACCTGGGAAAAGGTGCAGGGGAGGAAATATTTTGAGCTTGGCTAAAGATGTCTTTATTTTATCCTTACACTCTACTGATACTTTGGCTGAGTATATAATTCTAGGTTTAAAGGCATTTTCATTCAGGATTTTGAAGACTATGCTCTTTTGTCTTCTATATTCTAGGTTGCTGTTGAGAAGCCTATAGCCATTCTGATTCTTGAACCATTGTAATGGTCTATTTTTTCTCTTCGGAAGATTGTAGAATCTTCTCTTTGTCCCCATTATTCTGAATTTTCATAAAGATGTGCCTAATGAGGGACCATTTTCATTCATTCTTATGGATTCTCAGAGTTCATACATTATGGGAACTTTTTTCCTTTAGAATGAGAAGCATTCTTGCTTTATTTTTCTGAGATTCTCTCCTTTTTTTTTTTTCTAAAAATCCCTAGTTCTATTGATTGGACTTTCCTCTAATTTTATATTTTATCCCTTATATTTAAAAATTCTTGATCTTTTTGCTCTACTATGAGGGATAAACCTCCTCAGTTTAGATTTCTATTCTCCTATTGAGTTTTTCATTTCTGCTTTTTTTTGGGGGGGGTGTGGAGAAACATATTCTATTCTCTGAATATCTCCTTTTCTATAGCATTCTATTTTTGTTCTGTATGCAATATTTTCTCTTAATTCTCTAAGGGTATCAAGGATAGCTTTTTGTTTTTTAACACTTCTTCTCCCTGAATATACTCTATTTCTTCCACCTTGCTTATATACTTTGTTCCACATGCTTGTTTTGATTTCTGTCTTTTGTGTTAGATATTTTCCTTAGATTCTTGTATTTTTACTCATATATAGGAGCGAGACACTAAATTACAGACTGGAGCTCTGAGTTTGTGTCAGTTGAGGGGCATTTGCTGCCTCTGGGTTTCACTCCAGGATGATCTGGTTAGGTTTTCTGGAGAACCACTCTTGTCAATAATTTTAGATATCTCCTCTTGGCCTAAAAAGAATTTTCAAATCTGCCTGGAGGAGGTTACAAGCCTGAAGGGAACTGTATGTAAATATCCCTTTAGAACCTCTGTTTTTCAGTATGGTACTACCGATTTCAACCAAGCTGGCTGAAGCTTGTTCAGTGACCCTCTTATACCAAGCTTCTAGTCTTATGCTAATGTAGTGGAGCAATAACTGTCTGGCTCCATAGAATTGGGAAGGGGATCTAAGAATCTGTGCTGTAAATCGATTTTCAATCAACATTCTCATTTTTAGCCCCACTTTTACTTACTCCCAGAAGTATATCATCAATTTCTGAGTCTTTCTCAGGTAGAAGCTTCTGCATGAAATCAGGCTGCATCTTGACCTTTCTCACTGCCAGCTGAGGGCTAAGCCAGTTGTCACTGATTCACCTGCTTCCATCTTCTGAAATATTGTTGATGTGTCTCTCCTCCCATTCTTTTGTTCTTTAGGGTTTGTGCCTTTAGAAAACTTTCCTTATTACATCTTGGCTTTATTTCAGGGAGAATGAAAGTAAATGCACATATTCAAAACTACCATCTTTACCCTAACCCTTCATATGGTCTTTTGATGACCAAATGAGATATAAAATACTTGATACTTTTACATAATGACAAAGTTAGTCCTCATTCTCACCTTTACTCCTAAAATTTTGCAGAGACTCTCATTTTAAAGACAACAGTTTTAACCCACAAATCACTTTTCTCAATCTGGATTCCCTGGACAATGAAATCAAGGCATCTGCTTCAGCCCAGGACTTGGTTTTGGCAGAGACTGTCTGTTCCAGGGGAACCAGACCTAATTCTCCTCAATGCAAATGTATGATAGCTGATGCCAAGGAAAGGACAGAAATCAAAGCCTCTGACAATTAAAATAGTTTATAATACAATAAATTGTTATTATTTTTAAAAGCCCACTTATTATGAGAAATAAAAAGCATTAGAAAAATAGATTTTAGAAATAATCAACAGCCAAACATATATTAGAAACAACCAAGTAAAGTTCCATTGTCTTTTGTTTATTGCCTTGAATACCTAAATAAGTTTGTGGAGCCATCCTATGAGGTTAAACTAGAGTACTGATTGCTTAGTTTCTACACAGTCTGGATGAGCTTTGGGCAGCAGAGCAACATAAGCACAGAAGGGGACAAGGAAGAAAAGGCTTAAAAGCTGTTTCCCCATTTCCAGTGCTGAAGAGCTAGCCAACTTTATGAGAGGCCTCAAGATATGCAATGGCACTATGGACTATCACAAAAAAGAAAATGGGCTGCTTACTCCCTCATTGAATAGGATTAAGCTTACTATAGTAGGTGAAACCAACATTCATTGTGTCTTTTCTTGGAATGACTAGCCATACTCAGAAAAAAGTGTTGCTTCCAGTCAGTCCTTGACCTCAAAGGTGCTAAACTTGCTCAAAGAGCAGCCATTTGATGGTGTGGTTATGACTTGAGCACATTGCTCAAGCAACATTCAGGCAGCTCCACCCAGCTGAGCTGCACCACGACAGATACCCTTCACCATCTCCCTAGACCGTCCAGTGCTGCAAACTGTAACAAATACATCTGCTTTCTCTGGATGGAAAAGTAAAAAATGAAAAGGAGTTGTAGCACTCTAATGTATCTGAGCAAAGATAGGAAATAGAACAAAATGGCTAAGGACATCAGCAACGATACAGACTTCCAAGGATATTGTTAGCCTACTAAAAAAAACACAATAAAACAACAACAACAAAAACCCCAAAACACCAACAGCACTGTGGACCCCTGGAATTGACATCACAGGACGGGGAATGCCTAACACAAATATGTAATGCTGGTTCAGTAAAATGACAAATTACCTGGGTGAAATATTCAGGTGTTCTTAGAATGAAGGAGCTGAGGACCATTGGTGTTTTTTTAGAAAATTTTTCATTTTGTCTATAACCAATGCTTATACTTTCTTTTAAGGGAGGCATGCTACCTAGCATGCCACACACATGAAGAAGAGTAAAACTGGATGAAAGAGAAACCCTAGCACTCACCTAAGTACCTCCTATGCGCCTGGTACCAGATTAAGCACTTTGTAACTAAGTGTCATCTAATAACTGCAGTTATTATAGTATCATAACAGAGATGAGGAACAGAGATGGGGAAACTGAGGCTCAGAGAATTGAAATTGTCTAAGGGTGCACTGCTAGTGACAGGGTTGGAATTCAAAGCTCAGGCTCCTTTGAGGACATCACAGACTCTGAGCTGAGAGCACATGACCCATAAGGGGTGTAAACAGGAGTCCTTGAGCTGGAAGAGGAGTACTGGACATAGTTTATGTCTCCTTATCCCGCAATGATTTGCTTGGCCATTGGTTGGTGTTCTGTTCAATGCTTCTAGTGACCCTCCAGGAAGACTGCCTGGCACCAACCATATCCTTACAGGTCACAAAGAAGTTCCTATTTTTTCCCGAAAAGGGCCTCATTGAGGCCTATATCACTATCTTTATGACAGGGACCCTGTCCTTGTACCCTGGCCAGTCTATTGTAGCAATTCCTCCTACTCTCCTCATGCCTCTCACCTGCCACTCTGGAGATTCCCTGAAACCACAGAGCATGCTCACTGGTTTGCTTGGCTGAGCTTATAAGGTTGCAGGAAGGTGTTCTGCTAGCTCGCCCTGTGCATTGTGGCTTAAGCTGCAGATGGCAACTCTGACATCTTATTCTCAACCCCAGCAGCTACCTGGAGGGACAAGCAGTGTAAGCCAGCAGTATGGGGGAGCCGATGCCCTGTGGGTGAATTTTGACCAATACCAAACAGTTAAATTCTTTTCTCTTTCCCCTGTCATTGTATTTCCATACGTTCTTCCTGAGACCGTCTGTAGTGAACAAGCAATCAGCTATATTTTCTGTTGACTCTGTGACCCGCTCAGTAACTTAAGCATCTTGTATTTGCTCTGCTACTTTCCTCGGTCACTCCCTCACTCTTGGTTCCTTGGAGCGGTACAACTCCCCTCCCCTCATGAAGTATTAGCACACCCATTTTGCTTCAGACAGTTTTCTAGAAAACCCAGATAAAGATAATAAATATAATGATAGTTTTCTTTTAACCTCTGCTAAGTATGATAACCTGCGGTCAGGAATGAGTGTGGATGGAAGAACTATTTTTTGTCCATTAAATTAGAGAGAGAAGAAGTGCTCTCAGTCTTGAGTAGTCAGCCTGGGTTGCATAGGTCAAAAGAGACATCTCCTTCTTCTTTTTAGGAGGTTATAGCTTTGTACAAATTCTCTTAAGTCAAGAAGGCAAGAAGACTCAGCTGCGGAGTTCTATTTTCCTGCCACTGGAGTCCAAGCACAATAGCTAAAGGTCTTAATGGCCAAAAAGTGCAGGGAGGGTGGGGGATGGGGTGGGGTGGGGAGGGGAGGGGAGAGAGAGAGATTGAGACATAGAGAAATTGAGAGATTGAGAGCGAGAGGGGGGCTATGAGAATAAAGGCTTGCCAAATAAGTCTCCAATTTTATTGATTTTTGGACTTCTCACATTGAGATGCTTATGTTGCTACCAAGATAAAATATATCCATGTGGTGGGAGAAGAAAGGACACTGTCTATATTTGGATTTCTGCTTAACACATGACGAATACCAAAAGATCACCAATTTTTAAGAATTCAGAATGGAATGCTCACCACCAACTGAGATCTCTGCTCCACATATTCGAATCTCATCACTACTGCTACAGGCTAGTTTGCAGACAAACAATGTTGTACCCAGAGGAAGACCGGAGACTTGAGAACTGAGAGAGTAACCATGCTGTAACTTGATTCTTCTGTCGAATTTGTAAAGGATTAACCTGTTAAAACTGGAATACTGAGAGCAGCCTTGTTTGGGCTTCAAAGAGCACGAAATATTGACAGCTGACCCAAGGGAAATTACATGGGAAGGCTTCACAGTCACATCTCCTCTCTTACACACATCTGCAGTAAGACACAAATGCAACACAGTTGGCACATAAGAAAACCATTTCAAAATGGAGGGTTTGTGCAATTTCCCATAAAATTACCCTCATTAAATCATGGAAATATACATAACCTCCATTGTTCTGGCTATATTGGTGATGCACAATGAGAACAGAAGGCAACCATATTAGAGTCTAACTGTATCTGAATTCAAATATTCTTCCTTCTCAAAACAATGATACTATAACCAGAGCTATAAATAGAAAAGTGGTGAGAAAATAGGGTTGGAAGAACATGCAAGAACGGTTCCAGGAAAAGCCAATCTCTCTATATGTAAATTATTCACCAGACTACTAAAATGTACTTCCCAGAATAAATCACATTTCTTTCCATCACCATTTATGATTTACAATGCTTACTTCAATATTCATACCAAAAAAGAAAAAAAGAGACCATTTTAAAAAGGCCATTACAAACTTTAAGGGGCAGATTTTGGAAT
The DNA here is from genome assembly GCF_000151845.1 of Pteropus vampyrus. Classification (NCBI taxonomy): domain Eukaryota; kingdom Metazoa; phylum Chordata; class Mammalia; order Chiroptera; family Pteropodidae; genus Pteropus; species Pteropus vampyrus. The sequence continues at coordinate 5,241,453 of NW_011888932.1, read as the reverse complement.
TATTCTCTCTTTTGCTATATCAGTGGCATCAAGTATGTGTAATCTATAACATTATTTTATAACAGAAAATATTCCGGGGCTCTGGCATGTTTGTAGTTGGCAACAAGGCTGGAAATTAGGTCTCATCATGCTATGTTTTTGTATTCCTTTAAGATATAAGGCCCTGGGCTGGATGAACCATTACCCAACACAGCTAATATGAAATTATATTAATGTATTCTACTTTTTAAAAGAGTGCTCCATAATATATACTATACGCAAGTTACCACATTCGACTCTTATTTCAAAGAAAGGTCATTTTTACTCTCCAGAAGTTTTTGTATAAATAAATATGACAGCTATTCAGAATTAACAGTTTTGGGTAGTACTTAGTAATTGCCCATGAAAGAACCTCAGGAATAGAGACTCACTATGAAGTTTTAGATGTGATCAAAGCCTCCACTGAAAGTCTTTTTGGGATAATTGTAAAATTGCTTTAATCAACTACCATAGATAGGAATTGATTAAAAAAAAAGTTATTTAAATCAAATAAAGGAAGTACTGAATTCATTTAAAATAAGTTCTTCTATTTTCAGAACTAAAACTAAGTTCTTTCTCTCTCTTATCTCACTTATATGTTTGTTTTCTGCTTCTTTGATCTTTGATTCTAATGAGCCAGAAAGTCAAAAAGCTCCCAATAGAGAAAGCAAAGAAAATGCCATTATTATCATTATTTAGCATAGCTTAATTCACCCATGAAAATCCTCTTTTAAAACATACTATAATGTAAAACATTCATTCATGATGCTGAGCTTAATTACCTAGTTAGTCACTTTCTTAAGAGGAAATATTATGATCAGACTCATACATTACTCATTAGTATAAATTAAATAAAATACATATTAGTTACATACACAGAACCAGACTTATCTGCTCACATAACAAAAGACTGACTATAAAAGACCAACTATCAGATCATTTACCACAAATGCATATTTCATCTGTAACTGAGAATTGAAACCCCTAAGCCTTCCATAAATTTAATTACAGAAATATCTTACCTATTTTTCCTTTAACCACCAGCAACATGATGTTAAGAATAAGTTCCAAATAGCACACTCTAACTGTATGTGCCATGAACTGTCACCTCCGGAATAGTTCTATATTTTTCCTTGTAAGAGAAGACAGATGTACTCATGTTAGATATATTCAGAAAATACTAGTACCAACATCATTTAGAAGGGCTTAAAATGCCCCTTTAATTTTCTCCATATTGTTAAGATTTTGTTCGTTATTTTAAAATAATGAAATATACCTTTAAAATTAATAAATTGAACATTTTAGCCACCTCTAATCCCTGTCACTTAAGCTTCTTGGGGTCAGTAAAGGGTAGGAGAAGAGACATGGCCTATGGGTTTAAATACTTTGAGACTACTGGCAAGTTACTTAACCTTCTGAACCTCAATTCTACACTATTTTTTTCCAAACAGGCTGCATTATCATAGTCAAACACAGTAGTGTGAAATCTCAAGACTAATGAGAATTTTTTATCTAGTCATGAGCTTCTGGAAGTAGCAGGAGATTAAAAAGTGGCTCATAATTCCCCTTGAAATTAGTAAAAGACTGATCTCTTTGGCAGTAAGAAAAGAATTCCAAGGGTACTAAGGGGGTTGTTTGGGTTTTCTATAGAAGTTCAATTTTATTTGTGTCTTTGCTTGCTTATTTATTATTTACCATTTTACTAAGTATTGTCATCTTAAGTGGTTTGGAAAATGCAAACTGGTGATTTCCGACTATTTCCAAATATAAACCTAAGGAATGGCTCTACTAGTCATCAGCAAATTCCCTAAATTCTATTAAAGGTGAACCAAAAATTCATAAAGTAGGCTGGAAAGTTCTGTGATGCCACGCCATCGGGAACCAGCCAATACAAATATTCACTTATTCCCATAACCTAGTAATGTGCCAGAACATACGAGAGAGAAAAATTCACTTATTCATTCAACAGTGGTGGTTACCTTTCATGTGCCAGTCACAACATTAAATTCACTTATTCATTCAACAGTGGTGGTTACCTTTCATGTGCCAGTCACAACATTAAGTACTAGAGACACAACAGTCTTGCTCTTGTGGGCTTCTAATAAAGTGCCCACTTGCTCCTTTGACTCCTCTACCTCTAGCCTTGTCATCACTCAGGGTAGCCCCCAATAATACCAGCATCTTTTCAATCGTCTTTGTAGGTTGCTATTCCTTCTCCTTCTGATGTTTAACTCTTGCAGGACCTCAGCTCACTCAAGACATTATTTTTTCTCTATTTCTACTCTCTCCCAGGGGATCTCTTCTTCACCCAGTGCTAGATATCATCCGTATGCTAAAGTCTCTCAGATGCATATCCTCAACTCAGACATCAATCACTCTGAGCTTCAGTCTCACATATCTGTCTTCTTGGCATCACTTCTTGGATGTCTAACAGACTACTCAAAATTAATGTGTTCAGTTCAAATTTTAAGTCTCCCTTCTCCAAAGTGGTTCTTTCCTCAGGCTTTTCTAACTCAGTCAATAACATTTTTATCCCTAGTTGCTCAAAAACCTACAAGTCATCCTTGATTCTACCCTCTTCCCCATTTCCTACAACCAAACCAACATTAAGTCCTGTCAATTTTAACCTCCTAGATATATCAGAGATCAATCCACTTCTCTCCTTTTCTACCATCCTCGCCCTAGTCCAAACCACTGTTCTCTCTCCCCAGATGACTAAAGTAGCCCCTTTCTAAGTCATTTTCATATAGCTGACCACCTTTTAAAAATATAAATCAGATTATGTTACCTCTTCATACCACCACTATGTAAAACATTTTAATGGGTCCCCATTGCTGTTAGAATAAAATCCGAAGGCCTTACCACACACGACTGCTCAACCACTACGTGGCTTCACCTCTCCCGTCTGGCCACCATTATTCGCTCTGCTTTTTTTGCCCTGCTCACTTTGCTCCATTCATGCTGGCCTTCAGACTGTTCCTTGAATAAGACATGCCTTTTGCTGTTCAGGGGACTCTGTACTTTCCATTTCCTCTGCTAGAATCCTCCACCACCCCCCTTCTTAGTGGCTGACTTATTTGCATCCCTCAGATCTCATATCATGTGTTACTTCCTCAAAGAGCCCCTCCCTGACCACCTAGCCATAGTGGTCCTGCCCAGCTAGCTACTTTCTACTCATTACTTTGTTTATTGCCTTCATTGTATAATCTGTAACTACTCTGTTTATTTTTTGATTACTTGCTTGTTATCTATCTTTGTGCTAGAATTTAAGCTACCATGAGAGTAGGAACGTTGACTGTCTTGCTCACTGCTGTGTGCCAGCACTTAGCACGGGGAAAGAATACTCAATAAATGATTATTAAGAGAAAGAAGGGAGTAAAGGAGGGAGTGAGGGAGGAAGGGAAGAATAAGAACTATAGTAAATTCCCTAAACCTCCCTGTATCTCTGTGGTAGCAATAATAATGGCCCACCAAAAATGTCTATGCACTAATCCCCAGAATTTGTGAATATATTACATTACATAACAAAGGAACTTTGGAGATGTGATTAAAATTAAGGATCTTGAGATGGGGAGATTGTCCTGGATTATCCAAAAAGGCTCAATCTATTTAATTACATGGGCCCTTTAAAGTGGATGAGGAAGGCAGAGAGCTGTGATGTGTGAAGGACTGGACCTTCTGCTGTAGGCTTTGAAGATGGAGAAAGGGGCCCTGAGCCAAGAAATACGGTGGCCTCTAAAGTCTGGGAATGGATCTCAATTTGCAGATAATATGTATTTCTTGTGGGTCTTGGTTAAAAATGTTTGAGAAACACTGAACTAAATAGAATTCCGAGTTTCTTTCTCTCTAATCCATAAAGTCCAAGGTCATGGCTTGCAATGGCCTCTATGAGCTAATTCCTGTCTTCATCATCAGACACATCTACCATCATTCTCTGCTGACGCTCAACTGTCTAGTAACACTGAGCTGCTTATTGTTTCTCTGCACATTGAATGCTAATTCATGCTTATGTGTCTTTGCTTGTGCCATTCTCTTTCTTACCTTTTCACTGTTCTTCAACTGGTTGAGTCTTATTCAATCCATCCCAACACAGCTCAGACAACCTTTTATTCAGTCGTTCATCCAACAAATATGTGTTAGGCAGTTTCTATATGTCAGGAGCTTGGGACAGAGTGCAGAAGAAGACAGACAGGGTTTTGGCTCTCATGGAACCATTCTGGAGTAGGAAGACAGACAAAGAAATAAATAAAAAAGAAATTCGGATAATAATAGAAGAAGAACATAAGAGAGGCTAAAGGGAGAAAGAGGCTGGAAAGGAGAGAAGTTGATCAATGAAGGTGTTTCTAGGGGGTGAAGCTTCGGCTGAGATTGGCGCAGGCCAATGAAAACTCAGAATTTTCCTGACAGAAAATGGTGAGTGCAAAGCCAGAGGCAGAGCAACAAGCTTGCTGTGGGTGAGGCACAGAAATAAGGTCAGAGTGGCTAGGGAAAGGACTCTGGGGAGAATGGCATGAAATGAAACTGGAGAAGGCAGGAGCTAGATCTACTATGCGCTCGTTTGCCATGGAAGGGAGCCTGGATTTTACCTTGAGATCTATGGAAAACCATTGATGTTTAATTAGAGATTTTATTTATTTATTTATGAGTTTGGATTGGGGGTGTTACAAGATATGAATTACATTAAACACACATACACAAAAACAACAAACAAAAAAACTAGTCTTGGCCCTTCGTATGGAGGTCAGAATGGAAGCAAGCACAGCAGATAGGAAGCAATTGCATAGACCCAGGTAAGAAACAATGGTAATGTGGACCACAGTTATAATTGTAGAGATAGAAAGAAGTTGTCGGATTTTAGAAAGCCTTACTTATGACTTCATGTTAAGACTGAAGCCTCCTACTAGGATCTCCATAGCATCCTGAATTCTATTATCTTAGTGTCTGCCATAAGTAGAACTAATTTATTTAGGTATCTACCTGTCTCCTTCATTAGTTTGCAAACTCTTCATGGGCAGAGGCCACACTTTGTAGTACATAGTAAGCATGTACTGAACTGAATGAAACTTAAATGATTTTTCTGTGTTCATCTATTTTACTTCTTGTTTAGCTTAATGTAACTATGATAAAACTATATTAAATCTTATTCTGCTACATTGTGGCTGATGCCATTAATAAGTTTTTGTTTATTGTTACCTTAGCTGCTTCATTAAAATTTGGAATATTCTCCATAAAGAAAATTATGAATTAAACTAGAAGATAACTGAATGAACAGATACATAGGGATCAAATAGGTTTCCGCTTTCTAACTGTAAAGGGTATCTGCTAGGTATCTTTCAAAGTGCATTGCAATTTATAAAGATGTAACATTCTCCAAATAGTAAAATATTCATTTGGTGTCTACGGCCATGCCACCTTGAACAAGCCTGATCCCGTCTGATCTCGGAAGCTAAGCAAGGTCAGGCCTGGTTAGTACTTGGATGGGAGACTACCTAGGAAGACCAGGTGCTGCAGGTGTAAAAAATAAAATAAAAAATAAGAGATTGTAAGTTGACAAAGTCCTTGCAATCTGTGAGGTCAACTAAGGGTTGCCTCGCCTAAAAAATAAAATAAAATAAAATATTGAATTGGTTATTATGAAAAATTTTTCAATGAGTATATGTGAAACATGTATGTATATATACATAGCTATATATGAAATAGGCAAAATAGAGGATAAATTTGAGTTTACATAGTACCTTGATCTAAACACAAACTTGCTCATTTTCTCCGAATATTAGGTAAAATAGCTTCTCCATTTATAAGAAATTCAGAACCCCAAAAGACCTTCAAGTAAATGAGGTATCTTCCAATAAAATGAAACCTCCTATCAACTGTAAACATCCTTCATACAGCCTGCTTGGAGGGTCGATATTAAAACTACAACTCTATCTTGAATCATAAAAAATATGAGTGTGCTATGTCATTGACTCATTACTCAAATTATGACAGTTTCCAGACAGTGAAAACAATGTCTCAATGAGGAGGGTGGGAATAGCCAGAAATAGAGATACTGGCAGGAGGCAGAGGCAACAATTATCCATCAGTGCGTCTCTTCCCCCACTGCTCCAGGAAGCTCAAAATATGCAACTACTTCAAAATCTTATTTTACCAGGCTAGGAAAAACCCTTACCACAGGTGATAATTTCATGTAGGCAGAAACACTTTCTACTTCCACATTACTTTTCTTCTGTAGCATCATATTAAGTTGAAGGGGCAGCATGGTATTGTGGGAGAAAGCCTAGTGAATCTCAGTTCCACTGTGTGTTAGTAACTGTAAGAGTGCCATTTCCTCATTCATGCAATGGGTACAGTAAGAAATACAGACCTGGACAAAGTCTGGGGAAGAGTAATAAGCGTCCTGTTTTGCATTTCTTTTTTAAATCACTACTTTCAGTGCGCTGGAATTGCATGTTTTGTTAGGCTAGGTAAAAGATCATATGTTAGTCACTCTTTATTCTTAACCCTGGCTATCAAATAATTTAATAAGTCAGAGGAAGAAGGAACTTCAAAGGTTGGCTATTAACTATCATGTGCCTGCTGCTCCCCTCCCCTCTCAACAGCTGGCATTTGAGTCTGGGCCATTGCAGAACAACCCAACGAGTGTTCTGAATGTGCGGCAAGGCTGGCTGCCTTACAAAGGCATGCCGTTAATTACCCACTTGACTCAATGAGGCAGGGTACAAAATCCTTCCCTTCTGGCAAAAGTACTTACACACGTCTTACTGGTACCATGTCAGTATAAAGACAACACTTGGAGGTAATCTCTTCTACCTTTCCCATTCTACAGATGAATCGAGGCCTAGAGAAAAGAGGAAACTTGTCCAGGGTCATATTAATAGCAGAATCCAGATCTGAACGTAGGTCTCCAGATTTTTAATCCAACGTTACTTCTGATATGCACATGTGACTGCTTCTGACCAGTAGCAACAGTAGCAGCATAATATTGAAAATAATGCTAATGTTACTACTACCTTTTATAGTAATGCTACACTTTGTTGATCTCTATGTTCCAGGCACCATGTGTATTACACACAACCTTAATGACAGCCACTTAGTAAAGCATTTATAATGCCTAATGCTTTAATCTTCAGAAGCTTGAACTGTTATTTCTGATACCCAAAGAGGATGAAACAACAAAACCCAGTGCATATCTAGTGATCCATTCCACTACGAGCATGGAAAAGGAAAACCAAATCCACCAAGGAGCTAACTTACAACTTAGCCATTAGGGCCAACCTTCTGTTCTCTATGACTTTTCATGAGCTATGTCATTAAAAAAAAAAAAAGTCTCCTGACTGAAGCAACGTCTCCTTTTTCCTTCCTGAGTCTACCATTTGGTGAAAAATCTAACATGCTATGGCATAGACAAATCCTGGCAAATGTCAGTCCCTGATCAAATCAGCCCCTTCATGCCATGTTAGATGGCTTGAAGGGGAAGAGAAAGTAATACCACATCAACCATCTCTGTTTTTTTAATCTTTCTACCCAATAGTCCCAAGACTCTTTGCATGAGCAGAATTGGACACACACCTGTTTTCCTTTTGTATGCAGCTGTTGAGGCTCTCTTGAATTTTCTCTCATCTCACTGAGTCCTCATTTTACCATGTACAGGAACTTTCTTCTCTTGCTCAATTTCAGTAGACGTCTAAAGTTTGGGTAATTTTGGCACTTTAAAAAATTTTTATTTCAGTAAGAATGTTTTCCCTTTTCCCTCTTTATGACCTCATTCTAATTCTTCTCAACAAAGATCCCTTTATACTTTGATTCTTTCTTTTCTGTCTTTCTGGAATGTTCTTTCTATCGATTCCGTTTGTCTTTATCTCCATATCAGATATGTCACACTGGACACAATAAACAGGCACCTGAAATGTTGTGTATAAACAAGTTAAACTTAAAATGTATTAGAGATGTTATTCTGCCCCAACCCCTGAATCATTTGTACTGTGAACTGCCTTATAAATCGAACAAGCATTCCCACAATAGAACAATAAAAAAGAAATAAAGAAAGAAGAAACAGGACATGGATGGAGTCTTGAAGAAACAAGGTACTTTCAAATCAACTGATATTATTTGGTACATTTTCTCCTTCCCTTCTTTGATTAGCTCCACAAGACATCAATATTCACGACACTTGTTCAATTAAGTTTTAACAATCCAACCTTCTCTATTTTCACCCTCTGCACCCTTTGAGAGCTATGAAAACAATAAGCCAACTTCTACTGCAAAGGATGACAAAACTAGAAAGAGCATAGTGTTTGGGGCCAGACGGCCTGGGCGTCATTTTTGTTCCTCTACTTCTATCGTAAGTGACTTTACATTTCACTATCACAAGTGACTTCACATTTCAATTCACATTTCACTATTGCAAGTGACTTCACATTTCAGAGTCTCTTTTCCTTGATTGAAAAATGACAAAACATTTATTGAGAAAATTAAATCTCTTTCACTAACTTTTCTTCCTTAGTTTATTAGAAAGGTGTCTCCTCGGACATCTTGAACCTTGAGGTCTCTATCTGAGGTTCAGGGGTTTACCCTTGGATCTTGGGTAAAATTGTGAAATCCTAGCAAGTTCTGCTTTATGATGCAACATCGACCCTTGACTCTTTTCATAAAATGATAGGATACGTTTAGAACTATTAAAGCACATCACAATTACTTTGTCTTTAGAGTTTTCTAGGAATTTCACAATTATCTTAAGATAATTGGAGGGACCCTGTGGGAACAGGGATGGAATACGGACTATTACTAGTGATTGCCATCCTGCAATGCTTCTCAAGGTTTCTTTCATAAAGTGAGAAGTCAACTGCATTATCTACACTAACAACCCCAGGTCTCAGCACCTCTGCCTGACATTTTACTTAATGTTTTTCTTTTCCTCTACATATCACTGCAAAAGAGATATAAATTAAGATTTTTTTTTTTGTAATTTTTTTTAAACTTCTACAGCACCTGGTCTTCCTAGGTGGTCTCCCATCCAAGTACTAACCAAATAAATTAAGATTCTAATCTTAATCTTTTATAGGCATTTACCTAGCAATTTATCACAATTCAGAACATATAATTGAATTGTTAATGTTTGGTCTTCTACTACATAATTATTGGTATCTCTATTGTACAGGAGGAAAAATCTGCAAGGTGACCAAGATAATACGCACACACACACGCACGCACACACACACACACACACACACACACACACACACACACACACAGGAGGAGGAGGAGGAGGAGGAGGAGAAGAATTTAGAATTAGAACTACTTTCATATCTGAGTTTCCTTTTCTGTAAAATTAAAATAAATATAGCACTTACACCACAGGATTACTAATGGGGGTTAAGTGAGAAACTCTTATCACAGTGCCCGGTATACAGCAAAATTATCATCTGCTATTATTACAAGAAAACGGATAATATCATTTACTTTTCAAGAATATTGTTAGGATTAAGTTAGACAGCCTTACTTTTTGACTTCTCTCTTTGCCCATTCATCTGGCTCATGACTGAAAGATTAAGTTGATTAAAACTCATAACTCCTATATAATAAGTGACTTCATGCCACTTATTATTTGTGACATACTAAGTGTTCTCATAATTGTCTCCCCAAACAGTTTTAACTTCCTGACAACAGGGACTGGGTTTTATATTTCTTTATATTCACTACAGTGACCTGCACAATGTATTGAACATAATAGTTGTTCAACACATATTGTATTTTTAAAAACCATTGTTACTATTAGCAAAGAGCACTACAAGTTTCCAAGAGCAAAGTTTCTTTGGGATTTGGGTTTCTTTACAGGTTAATCTGCACAAATTCACAGGTAGAAGTTGAGAGCACTGCTGTGAGTATAACTACAAAGATGGCAAGCAATTAACTAGAGAACAAAGTAGATGCAGTACTACAAAAATAAGTCCACAACCAAGAAATGATATGCAACATCTGCTGTACTTACAAGCTTCTTCTTCCATAAAAATCCTACATGTGCTTCAGAATTTTTTCACACAAGAACTCATTCTAATCCAGGAAAGATTCGGTGTTTGCCAAAATTTGGGAATTTACCATCCTATGTAAACATCATGATATTCAAGAAACACGAGACAAGAAAAAAAGAATGTTGCAAACTCTACCAGAGCCTTTTCTGCCTAAAAAGTGATAGTACTAAATTGAAGATTTCACATTAAAATGGGGAGGAGAGTCTCTGATGTTAGCCACTAAGGTCTTTTCAGTTACATGTTGGGCAGAGAAATAGGACACTCTACCATTCCTTGTTATTGGGAAATGATAACCTAATGTTTGTTTGCCCAAGTGGAGGTGGCTATAATGTTATAAGCCTGAGGTGCAAAGGCAAGGAACACAGAGTTTGGAGCCAGAAAACTGTAAGACTCTCTTGGTGAAAGTTCAAACGTTTCCACATCTGTAAAATGAGAATACTAATAACCACTTCATTGGGGTTGAAAGAGTTAAATAGGATAACAATGTATGCCCAAGGGCCAGGCACATAACAGATGCTCAACAAAGATTTTATGTACACAGGATATACATATAGGTGATTGTAACAATTATCTAGTTAAAAAAAAGGGTAAAGACTAATTGTGCCCTATTCTTTAGACATACCAGGGACAGGTCTTTTCACGTGCTTTTGGGTTACTGCTGTAAGACCTATATCTAGACCTTAATATATATAAGACTTTAATCTTCTACAATGCTTATATTTAGTGCCCTTCAACCAGGTGAGAAAGGCCTCCCTAAAGAAACATTTCACAGATGAGAAAACTGAGGCTGGCCAGGTGGCTTGCCCCAGGGCATTCTCCAAGGAACCGACCATGCAGGGACTCCTGGTCTGTCTAAAGAGGCCACAGGAAAGTGCTGCTGAGAAAGGGATAATTCATCCCCACCTAAGACTAAGTAAGATCCTCAATACCTTACAGAAGGTCCATTTTCAAGATGCGAGTCACGCCTGCGGGCCTGGACCAATGCTGAACTCTGGGGGATGCCCTCTTCCCTTTTCTAGACGCAATCCCTCCCATGATTCTGCGTCCATAGTTCAATCCCAGCACCTCCTCTCCTCTATCTGGCCAAATCCAAACTCAGCACCCTCAAGTGAACATCAGCGCTCAGAAAGTGAGGATCTTAATGAGAAGAGGCCATCATTACCAACCACCCTGACCCCGCCCTCGGAGAAAGCGGAAAAAGCGGAGCACTGAAGCCTGGGCGGGTATCCTGGAGTCCCCAGCACCCCCGCCCTACCCAAGCCCTTGGTCACTCACCGCGCGTCGTCTGCCTGCGGGCCGAGGGCCCACGCGGCCCTGGTGGCCCGGGTGCTCTGGGACGCACGTGGGCTTTTGGGGCGTCTCGGTGACAGCGCCCCATCTCCGGCCGCCGCGCCCGCCTAGGAGAGCCCAGGGGTGGGCGCTCCGGTGCGGGGGCGAACCGACGTGGCGGCGCGTGGGGCCGGGCGCAGGGGGAGCAGCTGCAGCCCTCGGCTGTCTGACGCTCGGCCCGCCGGCGCCTGCGGTTTCCACGCAGCGGGGCAAGCGGGCCAGGGACCCGTTCCGCCGCCGATGGGTTGTGCTGGTGTCGCTTTGAGCAAGGTAATCAGTCTGTCTCCACACCTAGGTTCTTCTGCGGAGAGTAAAGCCTGTCTCTTAAGAGTGAGCAGGGACTGCACCAAAGTACGATAAGCATGCCAAAATCATGTTCTCGGCTTTCACAGCCACAGAAAAGTGACACTTTGTTGACATTCATTAGAGGACTATCCTCAGAGAGGTTCTTCCTCTGTGCTCTCTGGAGCGCTCATCTCTTACTGCACCCTAAGTCATGGTCTCCAAAGTGAGCTGTGTGCAGGACTGGACTGTGGGAAGAAAATATCAGAACTTTCATTTGTTAGCTGTCTAAAAAATAAGAAAGAAATTAACATTTAACAGAGGGCACGTCACCGACCCTAAATGGTCCCGTGTAAGTGGGATTCTAAAGAAAGAGGGAAAACGACACAAAATGCAGTGGGGATGACAGCGATGCCCTTATGACAATATTTTATTGAATCTAGGACTTCATCAACTAATAGACATACCATTCTTTATGTACCAGTAAGAACTAAAAAGAACTGTCGCATAAACTGAAGGAGTGCACAATCTAAAATGTTTAAAGACCACTGGTCTATTAACTTTTATTGCAGTATCTTACAAAAGTGCTAACTCAGGTACAAGATGGTGTTCCAAATGCATTTGCACAACTTTCTTTAAGGGGACAGATGAGAGGTATTGAACTTGAATCTGATTGTTAAGCAAGAAAAATGAGTTATGAAAATACAATAAGCTGCAGGCAACAATAGCCTTCATTATTCTCCAATTTTTTTTCCCTAGATGAAGATAAGTCAGAAGATGACCATCTTACATAAATATTTTTAGAGGAATTAACATCTTCTAGGTCCATCAGTATATCATCCTATTTAAGATTAAATACCAAAGGAAGACTTGTGCTAATAGCTATTGATAACAGTAGTTATCTCACCCCCGCCATCTTTTCTGTATTGTAAGCTCTGCAAGAGCAAGGACCACATCTGTCAAGTTTGCTTCCTTATCTCCAGCGCCTGATACAGTGAGTGACACAAGACAGGTGCTCAACAAATATTTACTGAGTCAAATTGACTTGTTCTGGAGAGATCTCACTGTCTTTGGTCATCCATGGTTATAAGTGGTGCTGAATCTTTAAAACTTTCAACAGTTTTAAAAATGTTGGTGGAAAATGATAGTTTTTCTTAGCAAGTCAGTGATCCTTCGCATGGAATTTAACTATCTGTAGAGGCCTTTCTATTTTCTTCTTTCTCTTCCTTCTCCTCTTCTTTCTTTTAATATCTGAGGAGTTTCCCTAGAAGATACATAATTGTTGTCAGTGCTTGCCCGTCTATTTAGAGAAAAAGAAGATCTTGCTTCTGTGTTTTCTGAGAACAAGCCCTAGACACTGAAGAATGCCTCCTGAAGCAAGAGCCTAACATACAAACTAAGTACCAACCTGTGATTATTAAGATGATGATTTTTAAGTCTATGGGTATGAGATGGCCTTCAGCACAGCTGTAGCTAGATGACTGTACTTGCAAATCAAAAGCTTAATTAAGTGAATAACCACAGTAACAGTAATGAAGTCTTTTCAAGGAAATACGAGTTCAGTTTCCATTTCTGGTACTTTTCCATTCCTTTGAATGTCTATTTTTGTTTACTGTTGATACCAAAAGTTCTGAAAATACTTACTCACACTGTACTGTGAACAACTAAGTGTCATTTGTCAGAATAAATTATTAAGAGACGGTGGCCAACATAGGGATTAAGGGCATTGGACAAATGCTGGCACCAGCTAAGCTTGGTAAGGTTTTACATGCATTTTAACTTTTTACTTTTAATAAAAAGATCAGAATCTAAGATTAATTATTCATCTTTGCTGCTTCACTTTACAAAAGTTTTATTTCTAAAAGTTTTCACTCAATTATTAATTTTACTCATCCGTCTAAAGCGTTACACTTATAGAACACCACTTTAACTACTAAATATATTTGAAGTGCCATCTGTTGAAAGACTTATATAAAATAGTATAGAGATAGATTCTTAGACTACCAATAACCCTCAAAGATTCTTAAATGCAGAGTTGTAATTTTCTCGCAACTGACATTCAGCAAGCACAGATGTTTATAGATGAACAAACCACATGGAAAATGCCATGTCTTGGGTAGGAGCAATGCATTTCTAGGTTGCCAGAGACCTTATTAAATGAAAATAAAGGTTAAAAAGTAAAATGAGAACATGAAGCAAATTTAAAACACTGACATTATAACCAGTTATAAATACATATTCATAAAACTCTGACAGCCACAAGGTTGCACATAATATAAGCTTGATTCACAATCTAGCTCTGCTATATTCAACAGCTAAATCTAAGAGACATATGAGTTATAAGATTCAGAGATTTCATGATTTAATGGCTTGTAACCTGATCATCAGAGGCAGAACTTTTGGTTGCCCAAGAGAAAGTGTTTTGTAGTTTCTTATAAAGAGGAGAGTGATTCATGTAAAAGATAAATTTCTCACATTCTTACATAAAACCACACATATGTTCCTTAATTTATAAATTTATTTTGTTAGGTCTTCAATGAAAGCCTAATGGAGAACACTCTAGAACATGGATGCTTAGTGAGCATTAACATTCCTTTCTATATTTCAGTATTTTAGGCTCCAAATATCCCTTAACTTCATGCTACCCGTACACAGAAAATACTCTCTGATTTCCCAAGTGAGACTACCCCAAATTCTGTCTTGTCACTGCATCCAGCTCAGAGTTAAGCTCTCTGAGTAGTGAGCAGCAGCAGCTAGTGAGATATGACTACTCTGGTCCACTGCTTATAATCCCTGAACACACATTACCTGCATCCCACTCCCACACCCACCATGTGTAGTGATAGAACTGGAACAATAAATGCTCCCCTTCGGAAAGGAGAACAATGTGAGACATCAGAAGTTACAGATCTGAAGCACTACTGTCTACTGGGCAATGTATTAGAGTTTTTGATTTTGGCTTGAAATCTGCTAAACCTAAGACAGAAAGAATCTCAATTAAGTATCTTTTTCTACTAGTCAAACACAACGGAGTAATATCAAATTATTAAAATTTGATATTATTCCATTGTGTTATTAAAATTTGATATTATTCCATTGTGTTTGACTAGTAGAAAAGGATTAGTAATGGTTTCGTTAGAATCTGTCCACATTTTTTCTTCATGCATTTATAGGTGTATCAAACCATGATAGTCTTTTTTGTTTTAAAGAAAAATTGAGCCATGCTCTCCATCGTTCTATCCATCTGTCTTTTGATTTTATTTACTACATGACATAAACTTCATTCCATAACATACATAATAGATTTAACTCATTTTTTCAATAACTGCAAGTATTCTATCTTATGTATGTACTAAGATTAGTTGACTATTCTTTTACTTATAGTTTTTCAAGTTTTTCCCAATTTTCTCACAAACAGAAATACAACGCACTTACCAAAATAAAAATATTCTTACATATATACATGTACAAACATATAGTGCTTTTATTTGTGTGCAATAGAATCCCACATGTGACTTGTTAAATGAAAGGATATGAGATTTTCCACTTTAATGAATTATACCAGATTATTATCCAAACTTAGTAATTAACACTCCTACTACTACACCACATTATCACTAACAGTGAATACTATCCATCTTATGTAATTTTTATCACTGTAACATATGAGAAAGGCTATCTCACTGCTTCAAACTATATACCTTCACTATGAACATCTTTTCACATGTCTGAGAATTTTTACAAATAGATATTATTCATTATTCTCAGTCTACCTTCGAATAGTGTATAATGTAAGAAATTTACAACAGTATACTTCTGCTTTTCTATTTCCTGTGCTATTCTACTGTACATTTTACTTTCATAGTTATTATAAACTCCACAATACACTGCTACTATGTTTGTTTTAACTATCTTTCAAAGAAATTGAAAAACAGAAAATGAAAAATTTTTAAAAAATAATTTCCCTCATATTTATGATTGTCAGCACTGTTCATTCCTTTGTATCGATCAAAGTCTCCACTGGGTATCATTTCACTTCCACCTAAAAAAAATTGTTTTAACATTTTCTATAGTGCAAGTGTGCCACTGATACATTTTCTCAGCTTTTATTTGTCTAAAAATGTCTTAATTTTACTTTTATTTTTGAAGAATTTTTTTATTGTACATAAAATGGCAGATTTTTTTTTTCTCACCAGCACATTAAAGATACTATTCTATGGTCTTCTGGTTTATATTGTTTCTGAAGAGAAGTCAGTTAAACTCTTGTCTTGTTTTCCTGTATATAATATCTTTTTCCTCTTGATGATTTCAAGATCTTCTCTTATGAATAATATAAGACCCTATTAAAAGAAATTAAAGAAGATAAAAAGGAATGGAAAGTTATTCCGTGTTCTTGGATTGGAAGAATCAACATAGTTACAATGACCATATTACTTAAAGCATTATACAGATTTAACGAAATCCCCATCAAAATCTCATCAATATTTTTTAAAGAAATAGAACAAAAAATCATCAGATTCGTATGGAAGCACAAAAGATCCCAAAATTGCCAAAGCCATCCTGAGAAAAAAGAATGAGGCTGGAGGCATCACTATGCCTGACTTCAAATTATATTACAAAGCAACAATAATCAAAACGGCATGGTATTGGCAGCAAAACAGACACATGGACCAGTGGGACAGAATTGAGAGTCCAGAAGTAAACCTATATTTATATGGACAAATAATTTTTGACAAAAAAGCGAAAAACATACAGAAGAGAAAGGAAAGCCTCTTCAATAAACGGTGCTAGGAAAACTGGAAAGCCACCTGCAAAGAATGAAACTAGACTGTTGTCTATCACCACACACCAAAATTAACTCAAAATAGATGAAGGATCTGAATATAATATCTGAAACAATAAAATGCATAGAAGAAAACATAGGAAAGAAACTCAAGGACCTTGGACTTAAAGGGGATTTTATGAATTTGACCTCAAAGGCAAGAGAAGTAAAAGCAAAAATAAATGAATGGGACTACATCAAACTAAAAAATTCTGCTCAGCCAAAGAAATCATCAACAAGGTAAAGAGACAGCCATCTCAATGGGAAAATATATTTGCAAGCAATGCCTCGATAAGGGCCTAATATCCAATATGTACAAAGAACTCATATGACTCAATAACAACAAAGAAAACAAATGATCCAATCAAAAAATGGGCAGAGGATCTGAACAGACACTTCTCCCCAGAGGACATACAAATAGCCAACAAACATATGAAAAGAAGCTCAACATTGCTTGCTATTAGGGAAATGAGATACCATCTCACATCTGTTAGAATAGCTATAATCAACAGGACAAGTAATAACAAATGAGGATGTAGAGAAAAAGGAGTCCTCATACATTGCTGGTGGGACTGCAAATTGGTACAGCTGCTATGGAAAACAGTATGGAGGTTCCTCAGAAAACTAAGAATTGACCTACCATACGATCCAGCAATCCCTCTACTGGTTGTTTACCCCAAAGACTTGAAAACCCATATCCGAAAAGATATTTGTACATCAATGTTCATAGCAGCATTATTCACAGTGGACAGGACATGGAAACAATCCAAGTGTCCAACAATAGATGATTGACTAAAGAAGCTGTGGTACATATATACATTGGAATATTACTCAGTCATGAGAAGAGATGAAATACTGCTATTTGGGACAACATGGATGGACCTCGAGATAATCATGCTAAGCAAAATAAGCCAGATGGAAAAAATTGAAAATCAAATGATATTACTTGTATGTGGGATATAAACCTAAAAGCAACAAATGAACAGGACAAACAGAGACTCATGGACATGGACAATAGACTAGTGGTTACCAGAGGATAGAGGGGAGGGGGAAGTGGGGAGGTAGATGAGGTAAAGGGGGTCAAATATGTGGTGGCAGAAAGAAATCTAACTATGGGAGGTGAACACACAGTGTAAACATATATACGCCTTACTGTTAAAGTGTACAGCTGAAACTTATTGGATTTCATTAACCAATGTCACCATTAAATAAATAAATAAATAGATAGATAGATAAATAAATAAATAAAATTTTAAAAAAAGGTCTTCTGAATTTCAACATTATATTACAATGTGCCTTTGTGTAGTTTCTTCGGTGTTTATTATGCTTAGGGTCTGTCGAGCTTGTTAGAGCTGTGATTTTTTTTAGTGTTTGCCAAATTTGGAAAAATTTTCAGACATTATTTCTTCAAAATGTTTCTTTTGCTCCTTCTTCTGGATTCTAGTTATACAGATTTAGAGTGCTTAATATTGTCCCACAGGTCAATAAGGCTCTGTTCTTTTTTTAATTTTTTTTTTTCCAGCTTTTTCCCCCTCTCTTTGCTTCAGTTTGGATAGTTTCTATCACTTATGTCTTCAAATTTATTGCTCTTTCTTCTGCAGTGTCAAATCTGTTAAATGCATCCAATTAGTTTTACATAAGATGTTAAAATATTTATCAGCTCTAGAAATCCCATTTGGTCATTTTTTATAGTTTCCATTTCTCTTATTACCCATTTTTTCTTTAAATCATTCAGTACAATGATAATAGTTGTAGTAAGTCCTCGTCTGCTATTGCTATCACTTCTACTATTTCTGGGTTTATTTCTATTGCTTAATTTTTCTCCTACTTATGAACCACATTAATTGTGGTTCTTTGCTCATCTAGTAATTTTTTTTACTGAATCCTAGATATTGTAAGTGTCATTTGATCTACAAAGGCTAAAATATTTGCTATCTGGTCCTTAACAGAAAAAGTCTGTTAACCTTGCCCTAGATGTGTAGAATTATGTTGAGTATAATTGTCAGTACATGGAGTACACAGCATGCAATTGTCTTTTAAAGTTATATGCCCCCCTTTTTAAAAAATTAATACATCAGTACATTATTTTTTTCTGTTGGGCAACAGTTAAGAATACAAAAGAATGAAGAACAAAATAGAAACGATTCCTTTTTCCACCTGCATCACAAACTCAGCAATTGTCAACTTTTAGTTTAAGGAGATTTTATTCTTCTCATAATCTCTATCAGTCCTTCTGCACCATTCTTTGATAGTGACACTTTCTATTTTTTCAATTTTTGCAAAGCTCCAAGCAAACACAACTTTGAGCTGGATCTTCTGTTAATTTTTAATCTCTACACTCACTTTCTATTAATTGTATTCACAAATATACACCTTTCTTTATGTGGGTGTATTTGAGATCATAATATACTTATTATTCATTTACTAGCATTATTCACCTTGGAGTTCTTTTCATGTCAAGGTGTATAAGTCTACCTCATACTTTTCTTTAAAAATTTCATCACATCTGTAGTAGAAATAGGCCACAATTCATAAACTATTTCCATTTTAATGGATATTTTAACTTGTAATTTTCTATTATTACCCATAACATTGCCAGAAGCACCCTCCATATAGTTTATATACTTATTTCTGAATATATGTGGCTATTTCATGGAATAAATTTTGGAAGTAGAATTTCAGTATCAGGGAAGTACATGTTTATGATTTTTTTTTTGAATTGATATATAATTGATAAATAGCATATTTGTTTCAGGTGTACAACATAATAATTCGATGTACATATATAGTGAAACAATGACCATAATTAACAGAGTTAATATTACCACACACAATTAGAAAATTTTTTCTTGTGATGAGATCTTTCCAGATTTACTATCGGCAAACTTTCAAATATACAATATAATAGTATTAACTATAGTCACCATACTGTGTATTACATCCCATGACTTTTTTTATTTTATAGCTGGAAGTTTGTACTTTTTAATCCACTTCACCTATTTTGCCCACCCTTCATTCCCCCACCTCTAGCAACCACCAATCTGTTCTCTGTTTCCAAGAGCGATGGAATTATATTCCATTGTCTATATATATCAAATTTTCTTTATTGCTTTTCTTAGCTTCCACCTATAAGTGAGATTATATGGTATTTGTCTTATTCTGTCTGACTTAATTCATTTAGCATAACACTCTCAAGATGCATCCATGTTGTTGAAAATGGCAAGATTTCTTTCTTTTTTATGGCTGAATTATATTCCATTGTCTATATATACCAAATTTTCTTTATTCATTCATCCATCGAAGGACACTTAAGTTGCTCCTTTATCTTGGCTATTATAAATAATGCTGCAGTGAACATGGGGGTGCAGATATCATTTCAAGTTAGTGTTTTTGTTTTCTTCAGATAAAAACCCCTAAATGGGATTTCTGGATCATATGGTAGTTTTATTTTTAATTTTTTGAGGAATCGCCATACTGTTTTTCATAGTGTTGACACTAACTTACATTCTTACCAACAGTGCACAAGGGTTCCTTTTCTCTACGTCTTTGTCAAACCTTTAATTAGATTTTTTTGCTTTTGATTTGTGTGAGTTCTTAATTTATGTTGGATAATTAAGCCTTTATCAGATATGTGATTTGCAAATATTTTCTCCCATTCAGTAAATTGACTTTTCATTTTGTTGATGGTTTTCTTTGCTGTGTAGAGGCTTTTTAGTTTGATGTAGTTCTGCTTGTTTATTCTTGCTTTTATTGCCTTTGCTTTGGTGTCCAATCCAAAAAATCATTACTGAGACTGATGTCAAGGAGCTTATCATGTATCTTTTCTCACGGGAATATTTTTATGGTTTCAGGTCTCATGTTTAAGTCTTTACTCCATTTCAAGTTAATTTTTGTGTATGGCATAAGACAGCCATCTAGTTTCATTGTTTCACATGTGGCTGTCCAGCTTTCCCAACAGCAGTTTTCAAAGAGACTATTCTTTTCCCATTGTATATTCTTGACTCCTTTGTCATAAATTAATTGACCATATGTGCATGGGTTTATTTCTTGGCTTTTTATTCTGTTCTATTGATCTATGTCTCTGTTTTTATGTTAATACTATACTGTTTGATTACTAGAGTTTTGTAATATAGAATATTGTTTGAAACCAGGAAGCTCAATGTCTCCAGCTTTGTTCTTTCTCAAGATTGCTTTGGCTATTTGGGTGTCTTTTGTGGTTCCATACCATGTTAGGATTATTTTGTTCTATTCTTTGAAAAATGCCATTGGAATTTTGATAGGGGTTGCATTAAATCTGTAGATTTCTTTGGGTAGTATGGACATTTAAAAATATTAATTCTTCTAATCCATGAGCACGGAATATCTTTCCATTTATTTGTGTCTTTTCCAGTTTCTTCTGTCTTACAGTTTTTAGTGTATAGCTCTTTCATCTCCTCATTAAATTTATTTCTAGACATTTTATTCTCTCTGATGAAATTGTAAATGGGATTGTTTTCTTAATTTCTCATTCTGATAGTTCCTTATTAGTGTACGGAAAATTAACTGATTTTTTGTTCATTAGTCCCTCCTTATCCATGGTTTTACTTTCCACTGTTTCAGTTACCTGTGGTCAACGTGGTCTGAAAATATTAAGCAGAAAATTCCAAAAATAATTCATAAATTTTAAATGAGTAGCATTCTGAGTAGCATGATGAAATCTCATGCTATCCAGTTCTGCTACCCAGGATGTGAATTGTGCCTGTGTTCAGCATATCCACAGTGTATATGCTGCCTGCCCGCTGGTCACTTAGTAGCCATCTCTGTTATCATGTCAACTGTTGTATTGCAGTATTTGTGTTCAAGTAACCTTATTTTATTTAACAATGCCACATTCACATAACTTTTATGACAGTATATTGTTATAATTGTTCTATTTCATTATTAGTTATTGTTGTTAATCTCTTACTCTGCCTAACTTATAAATTAAACTTTATCATAGGTATGTATGTATAGGAAAAAAAATATAGTATATACAAGGTTAGATACTATTCATCAATTCAGGCATCCACTGTGGGTTTGGAATGTATCTCCCACAGATAAGTGGGGACTATCGTGTATTAACTTTGTATCCTTCAACTTTACTGAATTCATTTATTAGTTCTAACACTTTTTGGTGGAGTCTTCAAGGTTTTCTGTATATAATATTATACCATCTGCAAGTAGAGACTTTGGATGACTTTTATTGCTTTCTGTTGTTTTATTGGTCTGGCTAGGACTTCCAGTACTACATTGAATAAAAATGGTGAGAGTTGACATCCTTATCTTAGTTCTGATTTTAGAAGAAAAGCTCTTAACCTTTTGCCATTGCGTATAATGTTATCTGTGGGCTTGTCATAAACAGCCTTTATCATGTCAAGATATGGTCCCTCTATACCCAGTTTGTTGAGAGTTTTTATCATGAATGGATGTTTTGTCAGATGCTTTTTCTGCATCTGTTGAGAAGGTCATATGGTTTTTTCCTTCATTTTGTTAATGTGGTGTATCATATTGTTTGATTTGTAAATGTTAAAACCATCCTTGCATCCCTGGAATAAACCTCACTTGATTATAGTGTATGATTTTTTTAATGCATTGTTGAATTCAGTTTACTAATATTTTGTTGAGGATTTTTGTATCTATGTTCATCAGGAATATTGGCATGTAATTATTTTTTCTTGCGGTATCCTTGTCTGGTTTTAGTATCAGGGTTTTAGTATGCTGGCTTTATAAAATGTGTTTGGAAGAGTTCTTTCCTCTTCTGCTCTTTGGACGTTTGAAAAGGATTAGTATTAAATCTTCTTTGAACGTTTGGTAGAATTCACCAGTGAAGCTGTATAGTCCTGGACTTTTGTTTGTTGGGAAGTTGTTTGTTTGTTTGTTTTTAACCGATTAAATCTCTTTACTAGTAATCAGTTTGTTCAGATTTTCTATTTTATCATGATTCAGTCTTGGTAGGTTGTATGTTTTTAGAATTTATTCATTTCTTCTATGTTTTCCATTTTCTTGGTGTATAACTGTTGAAGTACTGTCTTATGATTCTTTTCATTTCTGTGATATCAGTTGTAACATCTCCACTTTCATTTCTGAATTTATTTCTGTTTTCTCTCTCTCTCTCTTTAAGTATAGTTCATACACTCTTACGCTTTTTGTTCTGTTGTATTTTCTTCTTCACTTATTCTTCATTTCCAGTCCTATTCCCCTTCCCACCCCACTGACACTCATTTACATAATGTAGATACCTTTGGGGTGCCATTTTTCTGCTGACCACACCTACTTTCTAATTTTTGCCAATCTGTAAAGCATCTCAGTGTAGTCAAAATGTACAAAGAACTCCTATAAATTCGTAAGAGGAAAAAAATGAATAGAAAATTAGTAATGAATATAAATAGACAATTCACAGAGAGAAAAATCTGAGAGGCTAATAAATATATGAAGAGATGTTCAACTTCACTCCTAATAATAGAAATTAAAACTACACTTAGACCATTTTTTGTAACATTTTGAGATATAGTATTTTTTGTAACACCTTGAGATATATTGAAGTATAGTTCATATGCATATGATTTACCCATTTTGAGTGTATAATTCAATGGTTTTCATATGTTTGCAGAGATGTGCAACCATCTCCACAATCAATTTTAGACTGTTTTCATCAACCCCCAAAGAAACACTGTAACCTTTAGCTACCAATTCCAACCCCTCCATCATTCCTGATCCTAAGCAACAACTAATCTACTTTCTGCATCTATAGATTAGCCTGTTCTGGACCTTCATATAAATGGAAGCATATAATATGTGGTCTTTAGTGACTGGTTTCTTTTACTTAGCATAACGTTTTCAAGGTTCATCTGTATTATAGCATGTATCAGTATCTTACTCCTTTTCATAGTTAAATAACGTTATTCTGTTGTATTGACATACTACATTTTGTTTATCCACTCAGCAGCTGATGGATATTTTGTTTTTTTCTTTTGGTGGAATGATGCTGCTATGAGCATTTGTGTGCAAATTTTTGTGGAAACATATGTTCTCATTTCTCTTGGATATATTCCTAGGAGTGAAATTGTTGGGTCAGATAGTGACTCTATGTTTAAGTTTTTGAGAAACTGCCCATCTGTTTTCCAAGGTGGCTGCATCATTTAAAATTCCTACCATGAACAGAGATTACAGCCATTCTAGCGTATGTGAAGTATGCGAATATCTTTGTGATTTTCATTTGTATGAAACCATTTTTTACCTAACATATAGGTAAAGTTTGAGTTTTTAAACAACACTAAGATGGAGAGTACATTAGAGAAAACAGCTTACATCTCTGGTAGGAAAGTGAATTACTGTAACCTCTGTAGAGGCCTATTTAGCTTTTCTATCAAAATTTTAAACATACATATCCTTTGACTTAAAAATTCATCTTCAATCAATTTGAACTTGAGATACTCTGCATATGGAAATGTGGGAAATGCTGTTTGTACAGGGATTTTCACACTAGCATTTTTTGTACCAATTTCCATTTATATGGGATTGATTATGTAAATGGAATACAGTGCTACACTTTAAAAGAATGAGGCAATTTCACATGTTCTGATATGAAATTATCTCCAAGATATATTTATATGTGCAGAAAAGTGGAATGCTGAGCAATGTGCTACTATGCTATCATTTTGTAAAAAAATGAGAATAATGTATATTTGCCTGTGTATACCTAGGATATCTTTGAAAGAAAGCATAAGGCACCATGAATGGCTGCCCTTGAAGAAGGAAATTAAGTGGCTGGGGAAAGGGATTTTTAAATAACATTTCTTTCTGTATTTAAAAATTTTAGGCTATATGTATGCTATAGTTATTTTATAAATAATTTTTACATTGAAGGTCTGGCATTTCTTATTATGTTAATTCCAACTTAGTTTATTGTTCATTGATATTATAAATGAAATCTTCTCATTATGTTTTCTAATTGGATATTGCTGGAACCGAGCGACAGTAATGATTTTTATATACCAATCTTGTTCTGGTAAATTGTTATAAGCGACTCAATTCTCTTCTCATTGTGAGGAAACCAAGAAGAGGTTCTCTCCAAAACCTGACCAGGCCGGCACCCTGATCTCAAACCTCCAACCTCCAGAACGGTAAGAAATAAATGTTGTTGTTTAAGCTACCCATAACTCAAACATCCTTGTCATTTAAGTCTGATATTCTTGTTATAGCATCTCAAACTGAGTAAGACACCACCTGACCGGCACTCCTTTACATACGCATTACTGTCCCTATTTCTTTTCCCAGTCACTCAAATATAGGCATATACGTCAGAATTTTTTTGACCATCTTCGGCTCTCTTCATATTCTTTTACCCTTAGTACACCAGTATTATACTGCCACATCACAAATTGTCACATATGTAGCAGTTTAAAACAACATATATTTATTATCTCACAGTTCGGGTGGGTTAGTAGTCTAGGCACAGCTCAGCTAGGTTCTCTGTTCAGGGTCTTACAAGGCTGTAGCCAAGTTATTGGAGTAGGGCTGTGATATCAGAAGTTTGGGGTCCTCTTCCAAGCTCACGGGATTGTTGGCAAAATTAATTTCTATGCAGCCGTAGAACTCAAGGTGGCTTGTTTCTTCAGGGCCAGCAGGAGAATCTCTTTGAACTCAGACAGGGCCTTAGTCCCTCTTTTAAAGCACTCATCTGATTAGATCAGGTTCACCAAGATAACCTCCCTTTTGATTAACTCAAAGTTAATTTATTTGGGACCTTAACAAATTTGCAAAATACCTTCACTTTTGCCCTAGAAGGTAACATAATTACAAGAGTGATATCTTATTACTTCTACCATATTCTGTTGGTTAGAAACAGGTTACAAGTTCCACCCACATTCAAGAGGAGAGGATTATACAAAAGTGTGAATACAAAGGAATGGGAATCATGGGGCTACCTTAGAATTCTGCCTATCACGCTTGGTAGTATCATACTTAGAAGTATGAAATTCACTTCTTGGCAGGAATAACTCTCAAATCTTTATCTCAATTTCAGTTTCTTTTCCAATAATAATTTCAACCATCTAATGAGCATCTCTACCTCTGTGGTCCATTAGAATTTCAAACTTAATACAATAAATTTGGATATTCAAGATGAATGAATATATCTACTAATTCTCACATAAGGAAATGCTTGTCTGGATTCATAATTAAATTTAAAGTCATGAGTTTCTTTTGCATATACCCACCTCACAGCTGATATTTTTCACTTTGTTAGGGCTCTTGTATAAAGAAGTTTAGTCTCATTTGCTAGGCACTTAGCTGGGCTAACCACTAAGTGACTTGCTGTTATATAGCAGTGCCTCAGGATCCAAATACGCTTCAGCAACCTTAGAAATTACACATGTCATGCTCCTCAAGGGTCTCTCTAGAGTAGTCAAAACCATGCATGTTATAAAGTCTGTATTCTCAAAACCCAACTTCCCTCCATTCCTCTACATGAGATATTTTTCAAGTTGTTGAGAGGTTGGTTAATCTCACAACTTTAAAGTCCTTGTGTGTCAATGTGAGTGGAGAATGTTTAAGAAAGGAATCTCCTGATTCAATATGCAAGAAAGGTTTTGTGAATGAGCATATGTGCATTTTTTTTTCAGGAATGAATATCCTTAGCTTTCTTTATATTTTTCCGAAAGATTTATAACTGAATAAAATTGACTTGGAGTTAATTCTTTTTTGTTTTCTTAATTTTTGCTTGGTTGTCAAATCCTTTTAACTTTGCTACTTTGACATATTTAGTACGTCTATCACCACTGCTAGCATCCTAGTTCAGGTCTTCGTTGCCTTTGTATCATACTTCTAATTACTCATCAGCCAATTTAATCTTCCTAAAGTCCATATCTGAACCTTTATTTAGCCGTTCAACCACTCATTCATTTATAGTGCCAGTTGCTGACAATACCAAGATGGGTAGACATTTCTTGTCCTCAATCTTTTCCCATTTTGGTGAAGAAAACAAATATAAAGATATGTTTTGAAACTCCAGCAAATGTGCAAGAATAAATTTTAGAATGTACACATTGCCATGGGAATAATAGAAAAGTATATAACTCATTCTGAGGAAATCAAAAACAGATGCAGGATGTTAACAGATGCAGGTGGGTGTGGAAGAATGAATAGGAATTTTGCAGGCTAGAAGGAACAAGGAAATATCATCCAAAGCTATGAGATTGTGTGGTTAGAAGTAAGGAGTCAAAGTGCAGGTTGATCTTGTGAAGGTTTGAATAATTTTTGTGAAACATAAGGATTCATGTAGTAGAATGCTGGGAAATGAGCTGAAATGTAGAGTGGGTCAGATTGCGACATACTCATTTTTCCTTTGTGAGAACTCATGAAAGAGTTAGCCATCCGTTCCATTAATGACAATTTGTCAAATGCCTGGTATGTGTTGAGTATTATGAAATTGGATAAGAGAGTAGATTTACATATTTTCACAAAAAATAAATAAATAAATAAATATGTGAGATTAGTTCAGATGGGGGGTGGAATCTTTTCACAATGTGTATGTATATCAAATCATCATGTTATATACTTTAAATATCTTACAATTTTATTTCTCAATTACACTTCAGTAAAGTTGAGGGGAAAAAAGAGACACATAAATAAATAATCATCATAAAGAATTTGATAAATTCTATAAAAGTGACCATCTTGTGAAATGAGGAAATAAATCAGAGAAGTTTTTTGAAGAAGGATACATGAGCCCAGAGTTTTGCACATAGAAGGCACACATCAAAGTTAATTTAATGATTACATGGGCAAGAGGCTGACAGGCTGGTAGGATGGGAAGGGTCTTTCACGTAGAGGACTAAGGAAGAGGCATGTTATGTTTAGAAAAGAATAATTATCCTGAAGTCTATAGAGAGCTATTGAAGTACTGAAAACATTGACCTAATCATCTTTTTAAGTCACTCCTGAAATAGAGAGGAGAATAACTTGGAGGAAGGAGAGAATGGGTATTCTAAGAGTGGGGCAGAGAGATGCAGAGAAGAGTACGGAATTAAGAGACATTTAGGAACAAACTTTAAAATAAGACTTGACCATGAGATTATGGAATGGAATGTCATAGAGAAAATGAGTCTAGGATGATTTGGGAGATTAAACAACCTGCAGGAAGATGAGGTCTGGGAAAGAGAATAATGAGTTCAGCTTTGGACATGCTGAGTTTGTGGCAGTTTGGGGGTCTCTCGGGGGGATGCTTGGTAGGCAACTGGCTATATAAGTCTGGAACTTTGACGAGAGATTTAGCCAAGACATATAGATGTTGAAGTAATCAGTATGAAAATGATAATTGAAAACATGAAAATATATGAGGTCATCCAGGGAGATTTCATAAAGTTCTTGGGACTTGTAGAAACACCAGTGTTTAAGGGATGTGAAAAACCAATGAGATAGACAAGAAGAAGTAAGAGGTAGAAAAACTGGAAAGAAAAAGAGGCCATGGAAACTGAGGGAGGAGGTAGTTTAAGAAGGCTAGTTTAACAGTTCAAAAGGGTAAGCTCTGCCTCAGAGGAGTATTTTTAGTCATTAAATTCATTTGTAAAAGATTTATTGGGAACCCATTCTGTGTTAGGTTCTGCACATTCAGAATAGAAGCAATTCTAAACATTAACAATAGAAATTCAGAATTTGGCAGCTTACAGTCCACCAAAAGATGTATATACATAAACAAATATATGCAGTGAAGTATTTAAGGTGCTTGATTAAAATTTCCATAAGGTACAAAAGAGCACCAAGTGCAAGAGAGACCAATTCTACCTGTAGAAGGAGAGGGAACAGAAAAGATTCATGTAGAAGATGACATAAAGTATCAATTGGAATTGATATAAAGGAAGTCAGTTGTCTGCATAAGAGGAGTTTTTTAGAGGTAAGGGGAAAAATCAATTGTATTTGGTGAGGAGTAAATGAGAAATAAATGAACAGGAAATGTAAGTTAGTCTTTCAAGAAATTTGGCTCTGAAAAGAAGGAAGTAATTTCAGAATCTGTCTCCTTCTCTCTCAACTTCTATCTACTGTTTATGCTTCTGGTTACTTCTGTCTATATGTCTGTATTAATTATATTTTTTATTTTCTGTATTTTATGATGTTTTGACATTTGGGGGCTTTGTAAACCCAGGGAGAGACTTCGCCTCCTAGGGATAGGCAATTCCTAAGACAGCAATTTGCCTACAAACACTTCTTTCATATGCAAATCAACTGTCTTAGGCAACTCAGCCTTCTATAGTAAAATTCCACAGACTGAATAGCTTAAACTACAGACACTTATTTCTCAGAGTTCTTGGCATTTGGACTCTCTTTCCTTTTAGAGATGCCTGACAAAAGTGTTGACTGAGAAGTTCCATAAGGAATCCCATGAGCTATAGGGACAAAATACAGAGGAACAGAAAGATGGAGCTTGGAAAAGGTTCCCTGGAAAATACTCTAGGCATTCAGTTGGGATTCTCAAGGGCTTCATTCTAAGAATAAATGTGAATGGGAAATAGGCTTCAGAAGAACTGAGGCCTAGCTTTGCATTATTTTAACCTCAGATTGCATTAAGATGATTCACCTCTGGCCAAACTTCCTGCCATCAATAAAAGTCAACACAGAGCCTCAAACTGCCTTTATAATTCTTTATGTATCATATCTAGGATTCAATAAAAAGTAACGAAGCCTACAAAAATAATAGACTCAAACGAGAAAGAAAATAGAAACAGAGCCACAGGAGATATAAATATTGGCGTTTTTAAACATTATTTTAAAATAACAATGAGAATATATTTAAGAAAGTAAATAACAAAATGAAGAATTTTGTCAGAGAGCTGAAAACTATAAAAATAAATAGAAATTCTAGAACTGAAAAGTACAGAGTAAGAACTGAATGGATTGATTTAGTAATAGGTTAGATGCAGCTAAATAGAAAATAAGTAAGTTTGAATATAGGTCAGAATAAAATATCTACATCAGAGTAGGGAGAGAGACATATGGAACAAAATAAAAAGGTCAACTATACATGTAGAAAGAAGAGACCAAATAGGACAGAATCCAGGATATATAAAGAGCTCTTAACAGCAGACAACTCAAAAGAAAAATAGACAAGAGATTTGAAAGAGGGTGTTATGCATGTCTGTGTCACCCCTGTTATTCATATGTTGAAGTCTTAGCTCCTAGTGCCATAGAATGTAATGGTATTTGGAGATAGAATCTTTAAAGAAGCAACTACATTAAAATGAAGTCGTCAGGGAGGGCCCTAATCCAATGTGACTGGTGTCCTTATAGGAAGAGGACATTAGGACACAGACACACAGAGAGAGAAGGCTATGTGAAGACAGGGAGAGCACACAGCCATCTGCAAGTCAAAGACAGAGGCCTCAGAAGAAACCAGTCCCACTGATACCTTGATTTTGAACTTCTATCCTCTGAAATTGTGAGAAAATAAGTTTTTGTTTTTTAAGCCAACCCGGTCTGTAGTACTTGTTATGGCACCCCTAGCCAACTAATACAGATGGTAGTCATATGACAATAAATAAAGAAAAAGGCGTTCTATCTCATTAGTCATCAAGGGAGTGCAAATTAAAATCACAATAAGATAGCACCATTCACCCACTAATATGGCTAACATTTAAATGTATGACAATGCCAAAAGCGTTAACTATTACTATAATAGTAGACTCGGTTAATCAGTATTTATAAAACATTGTCCCAGGCATCACAGTAGAGAAAGAAGCCTCAAAGATAAATGAGTAGACACTGTCTCTACCCTCCTTGAACTTATGGTTCAGGAGGGAAGACAGACAACTAACCTAGTTAACAGAAATAATATGCACTAAATTCTATGATTGTGACAGTATAAAATGCTTTGGGGACACACAGCAAGAATATCTAGCCTGATGTGGGAGTAAAATCAATGGCTGTAAGAAGGGAGGTAAGTGTTGCAGGGCTCTTCTGATGAGAATTGAACTGAGATACATGAGCTCCACAAGCAGGCTAATAACTGGTGCTCCTTCAGGGAGATGGTTTTCAAATAACTGTTCAACATTTGTCGAAAGATGATGTCGAATCTGTTTTGGAGAAGAACAGAGAAGGACCATGGGGTCTGCCTCTGCCTCTCTCCTAGTATTCACAGCAATTCTATAGTGGGCACAAACTCACCGGAACAGAAGCTTGCAATCAGGACGCCTTTGTGGGTGTCTGACCTGTGAAGTTACACAGGCCCCAAGCTTAGAAGAGCCTTCTTCTTCATTTAATGTGCTGTTGTCACCTTAATAACCTTTGAACATGAGGCCTCACATTTTCATTTTGCGCTGGGCCTTTTAATTTACGTAGCTGGTCCACCCTGCAAGTAACTACACTTGCAAGCCTTAAGGAGCAATTTGGTATGCATCTAGATAGTTTCATATGGCCAGGATCCTTGTAAGTGCAAATGCTCTGGGCATACTGGGGACCTAATGAATCAAAAATCTGCATTTTAAAAGTACCTTGGCAATTTAATTCATTCAAATATGAGAAATGTTAATTGAGAACACCTCATGCCTATACATACTGAGAGCAGTGCTAACCCTTACCTCTAAGTCCTTCAGTGGGCGTGTGACTTGGCCTAGCCAACAAGAGCACTGCAGTCCCTGGCAACAGTAATTAATTAGTTTTGAGATAAGCATGTGACACAGGTTATGCCAAGTACCCTAAATATTGGAATCTGTGTAGGAGCTACTCTGCTGAGATCATCTTTTTTTTCCCCTTTGGGGCTGCTAATAGTAAGAGTGACCTGAGTCTGGGGTTGTTGTGGTCACCATACAAAACCTGAAAATGAAACCAACATCGCAGAAACACAAGCCAAAAGATGGGGAGAAACTTAGTCTTGATGCCATTGCCTTAGCATTTTGGTCAAGGTGTATTTGAAGTTAAATCTACCCCTGGGATGTTTAGTTACTTGATCCAATAAATTTCTATTATGATTTAAGTTCATTTAAGTCAGGTTTTCTGCCCTTTTGTCCACAAGAGACCTGAGAATAAAACCCTCTTCTGTTCACGAAGTGACTCTCAGAGGTCGAGAGAGATGTTTTGCTGTCATTGTGTGTCCGCTGTGATAGAGGCATATTTTGCTTGAACTATCCAGTTTGGTTATCGAGTTGCAGAAATTCACTGGAGAATTACCAAATTTCCACTTATTTTAGTTTAAATTATATCAGTCCTATGTTGAAAATATTTTTTCTTTGCTTGTGTTTTTCTGCAGTTTCAAAATATGCCATTCAATTGTAGCTATTAATGGAAGACCAGTCAATTCCAATGTGTTTCCTTCTGGGGTGTAACTTCCTTAGGCGATTCACTGAGCCAACAATGCTAAGGATGAAAAGCTCCTGTTCTCACATCAGGAATATATAGCTAAAAGCGTTTTTCTAACCAAAGCCCGCCCTTACCCCCATGTTCATTACTGCTTTTCATTGTAGCTTAAGTTCCATTACCTCAAGGAAATTATTAATCAAGCTTTTTCTTTAATACAACATCAAAGTCTTTTTTCCTTCAAAGCATTCCAAACCACATTTTATTTATCTCTGACTACCTGGTAGGTAGCTAAGTGTCTTTTATAAAGTATTTTCTTAATATGTGCTTGTTAAATTCTATTTAAGTCTATGCACACTCGTAAGCAGGCTAAAGTTTATAAAGTTTGTTGAGGTTACAAATCTAACTCAAATATGGACCATTAGAGCTGGAAGGGATTGAGAGATTCTTTAGCTGAACCCTTCTCTCTCTCTCTCTCTCTTGCTCGTTCTCATTCTCGCTCTCACTCTTGCCCTATCTCTAGAAAAATAACATATTATAAATATAACTAAAGCCCACCCTACCCTATCCTCCTCCTCCCTTCCTCTAGAGGTAAGCTCAGGTGAAGTTGGTATATATTAATCCAGTGTATGTTTTTGTACTTTAATCATGTATGTGTCTCAAATTTGCATAAATAGAATCATATTAATATGTCATTTTGCACTGTGATTTTTTTCACTCAATCGTATATTCTTGAGGTTATCCCCATTGATACACAAGGATCAACTCTAGGATAAGTTTGCACATGAGCACAAGGAAGCATGGATACGGCTACTCACTGTAACACTGCTTGTGATAGAGGAAAAGTTGAACCAACCTATTGTAGGGGGACGGGTGAGCTGAGCTTTATTCGTATAAAGAAATGCCAATCCATAGTTAAAACAAATAACTGCTGTATTTTTCACAGACAACAGAGATTATATGAAATGACAAATGTCGCTCAGATTTACAGAGGGAAATCTGAACCTGGATTTGGGACTCCTGGGTCTAAGCCTAGTGCTCTTTTTTATTAACCTTATATTTTGAAATAATTTCAAACTTACAGAAAAATTGTGAAAATAATACATACGAAGAATTCCCATATACCTTTTACCAGATTATTTTGAACATTTTGTCATTTCTGTTTTTTTCTCTCACTCTCTCTCCCATGATACAATTTCTTCACTAGCTGAGAGGGGTTGCTCGCACATGTTATGGCCCTTTAGCTGTAATATACCAGTGTGTTTTCATATAAAGATATGTTTTTAAATATTTACAGTACAGGTATCAAATGCAGGGACTTTAACATCAATATAGCATTTTATTTTTTATTATTTATTATTTTTATGATCTTTTTATATTTTACTTTTTATTTATTTTTTATTGATTTATTATTTTTTTAATGGTGGCATTGGTTAACAAAATCCAGTAAGTTTCAGGTGTACAATTTAACAATAAAGCATATATATATTGCATTGTGCATTCGCCTCCCATAGTTAGATTTCTTTCCGTCACCACATGTTTGACCCCTTGTACCCCACTGCCACTCTCCTCCTCCTTCCCCCCACCCTCTAGTAACCACTAGTCTATTGTCCATGTCCATGAGTCTCTATTTGTTTGTCCTGTTAATTTGCTGCTTTTAGGTTTATAGCATTTTAAAAATAATCTACAGCCCATGTTAAAATTATATTAAATGTCTCAATAATAATCTTGAGAGCAAATATCCCCTTATACTTGCCCTTGGCATAGGACTCCGTCCAGGTGCATGTGTAATATTTTGGCAGTCAAGCCTAATTCTAAATGATTTATTATTGCTGAATCTGAAAATGTTTCACAGGTGTACCTTTTGTAATTCCTCTATTACACACACTTGCTGACTTTAACGTACTCTTGGTTAACTGCTATATTCTTGGTGTATATACATTATTACTACCAAGATTCTAGTATGGCATGGCAAATGTTAATTTAAAGACGCTATCTAAACAGCACCTTTCATACCTTGAGGAATTTACAGTAGCGCACAGTGCTGACTTAGGCACATGGTATGAGTGAAGTGACCTAAACTCAAACACTTACCAGTTAGGTGACCCTAGAAAAATGATTCATCTCTCTGACTCAGTTTCCTCAGCTTTCAAGTGATGATGATAATACCTCACAAGTTGTTGGGAAATTAAATAAGGTATGGAAATACTTGTTTTTTTCAATTTGTGCACTGAGATTTAGTTTCTGTCAAGTTTGTATGTTAATGGTTATGGCATCTAGTAGCCCTTAAGTCTATTCACAGCAGGAAATGTGGGAGGTGACACTGAAGTCATTTCTTCCCGGGTTTATGACAAGGTTATCTAGTTTCTGCACAAACACAGAAAAGGTGCTTTCTCTTTTACATACTATACCACATAAAACTTGGTATTGTGCAAAAGATTTTTGTTTACGTAGTCATAGAAAGGAAATTTGCATCAGGTCGCTTAAGCAGTTTGGTTAACTATACTTTACTCACATTGTGAAACTCAGTCATGCAATTAAAAGATTGTCCTCTTCTCAGGTAATGTGCAACCTCTTTATTGAGGCATAGTTATTGAGATGGAAAAAATAAAAATTGTAAACATTTAAAAAATAAAAACAGAACTTCATTTCCAGTTTAGACTTCTAATTAGGCTGCACGATGAGGTGATAATGCAATCCAGTACTCACAGGCTTTTAAAATTTATAGTGTTTTCTGCAAGCTGAATTACATTTATTGCCCATTCTTTTGTCTGCAATTGCAAAGAGGTTAATGTGGGGAGAAGCTGTCAGGATGGCTTGAGGTTAACTCTAGTAACAATTTATTGAAAGCAACATCAAATATATGTTTGTGTAGTAGTTCCTGTTTAATTTCAGGTAAACTGATATATAAGATAAAACAAACAAACAGTATCATTGCTAATCATTATTTTAAAAAATCATATAGATCCTGGGAGCAAAATACAAAGCTTTTTTTCTTTTTTTAAGTCTAAGAGATTATGTTAATTAGAACCCTCGATTATAAATAACAGAAATACAACTCTAAGTAACTTAAGCAAAAAGAATACTATAATAAAGGTGGCTTCTTAACTGTTAGT
>NW_011888932.1:5203210-5206205 GCF_000151845.1 Pteropus vampyrus | reverse complement strand
AACATTTTGTCATTTCTGTTTTTTTCTCTCACTCTCTCTCCCATGATACAATTTCTTCACTAGCTGAGAGGGGTTGCTCGCACATGTTATGGCCCTTTAGCTGTAATATACCAGTGTGTTTTCATATAAAGATATGTTTTTAAATATTTACAGTACAGGTATCAAATGCAGGGACTTTAACATCAATATAGCATTTTATTTTTTATTATTTATTATTTTTATGATCTTTTTATATTTTACTTTTTATTTATTTTTTATTGATTTATTATTTTTTTAATGGTGGCATTGGTTAACAAAATCCAGTAAGTTTCAGGTGTACAATTTAACAATAAAGCATATATATATTGCATTGTGCATTCGCCTCCCATAGTTAGATTTCTTTCCGTCACCACATGTTTGACCCCTTGTACCCCACTGCCACTCTCCTCCTCCTTCCCCCCACCCTCTAGTAACCACTAGTCTATTGTCCATGTCCATGAGTCTCTATTTGTTTGTCCTGTTAATTTGCTGCTTTTAGGTTTATAGCATTTTAAAAATAATCTACAGCCCATGTTAAAATTATATTAAATGTCTCAATAATAATCTTGAGAGCAAATATCCCCTTATACTTGCCCTTGGCATAGGACTCCGTCCAGGTGCATGTGTAATATTTTGGCAGTCAAGCCTAATTCTAAATGATTTATTATTGCTGAATCTGAAAATGTTTCACAGGTGTACCTTTTGTAATTCCTCTATTACACACACTTGCTGACTTTAACGTACTCTTGGTTAACTGCTATATTCTTGGTGTATATACATTATTACTACCAAGATTCTAGTATGGCATGGCAAATGTTAATTTAAAGACGCTATCTAAACAGCACCTTTCATACCTTGAGGAATTTACAGTAGCGCACAGTGCTGACTTAGGCACATGGTATGAGTGAAGTGACCTAAACTCAAACACTTACCAGTTAGGTGACCCTAGAAAAATGATTCATCTCTCTGACTCAGTTTCCTCAGCTTTCAAGTGATGATGATAATACCTCACAAGTTGTTGGGAAATTAAATAAGGTATGGAAATACTTGTTTTTTTCAATTTGTGCACTGAGATTTAGTTTCTGTCAAGTTTGTATGTTAATGGTTATGGCATCTAGTAGCCCTTAAGTCTATTCACAGCAGGAAATGTGGGAGGTGACACTGAAGTCATTTCTTCCCGGGTTTATGACAAGGTTATCTAGTTTCTGCACAAACACAGAAAAGGTGCTTTCTCTTTTACATACTATACCACATAAAACTTGGTATTGTGCAAAAGATTTTTGTTTACGTAGTCATAGAAAGGAAATTTGCATCAGGTCGCTTAAGCAGTTTGGTTAACTATACTTTACTCACATTGTGAAACTCAGTCATGCAATTAAAAGATTGTCCTCTTCTCAGGTAATGTGCAACCTCTTTATTGAGGCATAGTTATTGAGATGGAAAAAATAAAAATTGTAAACATTTAAAAAATAAAAACAGAACTTCATTTCCAGTTTAGACTTCTAATTAGGCTGCACGATGAGGTGATAATGCAATCCAGTACTCACAGGCTTTTAAAATTTATAGTGTTTTCTGCAAGCTGAATTACATTTATTGCCCATTCTTTTGTCTGCAATTGCAAAGAGGTTAATGTGGGGAGAAGCTGTCAGGATGGCTTGAGGTTAACTCTAGTAACAATTTATTGAAAGCAACATCAAATATATGTTTGTGTAGTAGTTCCTGTTTAATTTCAGGTAAACTGATATATAAGATAAAACAAACAAACAGTATCATTGCTAATCATTATTTTAAAAAATCATATAGATCCTGGGAGCAAAATACAAAGCTTTTTTTCTTTTTTTAAGTCTAAGAGATTATGTTAATTAGAACCTTCGATTATAAATAACAGAAATACAACTCTAAGTAACTTAAGCAAAAAGAATACTATAATAAAGGTGGCTTCTTAACTGTTAGTCATGAATGTGATCAAATATTATTAACAATGAAAACCAGGTACTCAGATTCATTTAAGATTCTCATTCCATCTCTCCTCTTCGCTCCTTTCTGTTCATCTGTTTATTCTTCTTGGTCTCTGTATGCAGACCGTCTTCCTTTTATTCTGGTCACATGGAGAAAAACATGACTGACAATAGCTTCTGAACTTTGCATCTAAAATCCTGTCACTAGACAGAGTCTGTTTCTCCAGAATTCCTGGAGAAAGCCTTTCCTTTGGTCCAGCTTAGGTCAGATGTGCACCCTAACCCAATTGTTATGACCAGAGGCAAGTTCTTGGGAAGACCTTTGATTGGCTTGGCTTAGATTAGGATACCTCATACCAACCAATTGCAGTCAGCTGACCATGGTGACACTGAAGGAACATATGGATAAGTGGAATGGGATAGTTCCCAGAAAAGAGGAACTCAGGAGATAATAGATGACCACCATAAGGGTGTACTCCATCCATTCTTTGAAAAAATAATTTCTGGTTACCTATTGCATCCACCAGGATTAATTTAGATACAAATAACATGATGATAAATAACTAATTTAAAAAATTAGTCTCATCTAAAAGTAGAGACAAGTGCTCTAGAGCAGTTCCTCAGACTCATCAGGGATGTGGGCTTCTTCCATTTTCCTGCCCCATCATCCTCAGCGCATGCATGGCTCCTATCTTCCAGGTCACCTTATGGTCCCATCTGGATGCTGGAGTACTAGCTATCATGTCCGCTTTCCAGGAAGGAGGAAGGGGGAGAAAGAGAGGAAAATATTTCTCTCTTTGTCTGTCTCTCCTTTCAAAAAACTCCTGGAAATTTCTGTAACATCTTCTATGTAGTTCTCATCGGACAGAACTCAGTCACATGGCCACACTTAGTGGGAAGAGAGGCTGGAAAATGTGTCTTTCAATGAGGTCCATTGCTGTTTCAATAATGTAGAGGTTCTGTTAGAAAGTAAGAATGTGAGAATGGATGCTAAATAGACAGAAGTCTCTAC
This sequence comes from Pteropus vampyrus, assembly GCF_000151845.1. Classification (NCBI taxonomy): domain Eukaryota; kingdom Metazoa; phylum Chordata; class Mammalia; order Chiroptera; family Pteropodidae; genus Pteropus; species Pteropus vampyrus. The sequence goes on along the minus strand of NW_011888932.1, from coordinate 5,203,217 downwards.
CACATTT
>NW_011888932.1:5172839-5202530 GCF_000151845.1 Pteropus vampyrus | reverse complement strand
AAAAAAAAAAAAGAGTTTAAAGAGAGCTTTTAAACATCATCATTTCCTTAAGGTTATGAGGATAGGTTGAATCATTCTTCTACTGTGTTTCCGAAGTGTTTCTGTTTTTTGTTTTTCTTTATCTCTTTTGTTGTTGTTGTTATTTTCTAATTGTTTTTCTGCATTACTCTGGCCTTTAGCAAGTTCCTTCCCATTCTTCATAGAGTTATGCATATGCTGCCTCTATTCAGTGAAATGGAATCTCCAAAGTAGCACATTGAATGGAGTGTGTGATGAATATTTAAAATAGGAAAAATGAACTTGCAAATACTTGGCAGCTGGCAGCTTCTTAAAATCCTAATCTCCTCTCTAAGGGAGTATAAACAATTTTCAATGTTAACAACTTAGATAAAATAAAACTTCTATATTGAATCTCAAAGTAAAATGAGTGCTGAACTTGGTTTAAATCCAGATAAGAAATGGTTCAGAATAAGTATCACATTAGTCAGTATCTAATGAACATATTACATTTTGCATGTTTACTACAAAATTCTGAACACTAAAACAAAACAGACAGGAATATGATAGAAATTTAGAGTTGCTGCTATTTATTAAGTAAACAAGAACAGTCCCGTGCTACCTGAAAGTACATGCATTTTGAATTTTTTAGTCCTTTTCCTCACCTCCTCTTTACTCCAAAAGTCTACTGACATTTCCTGGTTTTCCTCTCATACCTCATATTCCCTCTCTTGCTATATTCATTTAGGCATTTATCCTCTGCCCCTCAAATTCTCATATGTGTGTGAAGGTATATAGAAGAGGAATTATTACAGGAATGGGTATCATAATGAAAACTTGGAAACAACCTATAAGTCCATTAGCAGGAGAACAGGTAAAGACATTATAACACATTTATTCTGTGGACTACTATGCAACTGTTAAAAGAATAAGATAAAGCTATGTATAACAACATGTGAAGATTTTCAAGATACCTTTTTAGAAGAAAATAGCAAGTCACAGAACAATACCACATTTTAACCATTGAAAAAAACTGGAAAATAAAATGCTAATTTATTGAGAATTATTATTACAATGGGGATAGACTGTGGGAAGCAGGAGTGTGCAGAGAAAACTGTCATTTTTCACTCCATTTACATTGGCATCACTGATTTTTTAAAAGTATTTTTCATTAATTACTGTGTAGCTTAAAAATAAAAATACTTTTTAAAAATTTACTATTATACTCTTTCTGTTTCACTCACTTCTGATAAAATTCTCAGGCAGGATGTGAACAGAAAGAAAACAGTCGGGTTTATTGACTTCCGTATCTCACACTTGGGTTCCAGTGTTTGACTATTTATGATTTCCTTCCTGTGCTCTGACAGAGTCAGTATTTTTAGGTATGCCTTTACGGTTAGAAACAGCATTTTATTTTGCTTGAATTTCTGAACCAAGGATCTCAGGAAAGAGTTATGTTTTTGCAACACTTGCTTAGTTTAGTTTTTTTTTTCTTTCTCATAAGTCTAGGCCAGAATTCTTTTATTATCCTTTTAATAAAAATGGACCATTTAAAAATAAATTCTTAGCTTGTTGCTAAATGCTAATTATGAGAATTAGATAAGTTGTTTTCCTGAACATAAGCATAAAGAAAATGCATCCTCAGAAAAATGATGGAAATTCTAGATAAAAAGATGCAGAGTAAGTTGAAAAGCGAAATTAGCAAAACGGCTAAGAGTGTCCTAACTCGAAACATTAATTGGGATGTAATGGTGCAATCGTAGCAGTGAAAGAGACATAATAACATTCTATCAGACCTTTGTTAGAGTTCCTTGTAAAATTGCCTTAACTATAGCATCCAAGAAAGTCATACACAATCTACTCCATGAATCAGAACCCAATTATTTTATAATGGTTTCATGCTTTTACCCCAGAGAGATCCATAAATTGTTTTTAATCACTTCTTTTATTTTAAATCAATAGTGTTTGCCAAATGGGTAACATTTCCCATTAAGACATCACCTCCTATAATTGGTATAATTACATCATAAAGAGATAAACCACAGCACAATTCAGTCTTTGGAGTTATAAAATCTAATTATGTTTACAACATAATATTTTATTCTAAGTGATCATAAAAAGAACATAAACTTGAACAAAACCCAGACATTTATGATCAAGTAATTGGAAAGAAACAAGTTAAGTATTGCATATAGTAAGTACTGCCTCAATTAGCAGCCTCTGAGAGAAAGTTACTTTTTAAGAAGTCGTTCAGAGTGTAGTGAGATTGGGGAGTTCTGATCCTGTTGAACTGGGTTGGCAGCTGTGCCTGAGATAGAAAGTTTGGTACAATCTTGAGATATGGGCTTCCCAAACCTGGGCTGGGGTCCAGGTACCCAGGTGTGGAAGAGCGAACCCCCCAACCTTGGATTTTCACACTGTATGTATAGGCTGCTTCAGTAGCAACTGCAGAGGAGGGTGGTTAGGGACAGGCATAACCTTTGACCTCTGTTTTGACAGGAGATTAGCTTTCATCTGTTTTATATTTGGCTTCTGCAACAGATTTCATTTCATTTCAGTTGCTAAAATTTATTTATGAAAACTCTGCCCTAAGCCATAGTCATGTGCTGCCTCTATGCCAAAGGGAGGATGACTAAAAAGATAAGAAAAGAAAAGAAGTTGGAAACACCCTTTGATTAAACTTGCAGGGCCAAACAGCAATCCATGTTGAGAATCGCATGCTAAAACTCATAAGCCTCAATATATCATCACATATTATTTCTAACTCTGGTAAAAACAAATTCCTAATTTAAAAAAGGATAAAACACATACGCACATCAAGAAAACAACCCAAAACTGTACTTCAGTTTGCATGCCCTTTATGCTTCTATGTAAGAAAAGGGAGTCAGAGGGTGAGGAAGATATATTAAAACAGGAGGAAATTGGATGCCCTTTAGTTAGTTTTAGTATTATCCAGAACTGTGACGTTCCATTTTGCTTCAGCAATACTGAGAATTAATCTGCCTTTCTTTCTTTGTACCTTTCCTCCTTTTTCCCCTCCCAATGGTATCATGAAGGTCTTTTTCTCCCTCTTTTGTTCTTCCTTCTTCTCCTTAACCCACAAGAAGCACGACACATTCATTTAGGAAGCAGCAACTTAAAAAGATTGTGAGACCCAGAGAAAGAAAGTAATAATAAGCCCAAGGGCTAGATGGAAAGATGAAAATATATACAACTTGTTCCCAAAAATCTACAGAAAATTCTGGCAGAGGAAAGAGAGAGGTGGCAGGGGGCTGGAGTTAGGGGTGACCTGTACAGGAGGGAAAGAAGTAGAGATATTAGTCATTGGAGAATTTTTCTATAGAGGGATTTATCAATGGCAAGCTGATTCTCATATGCTGGCTCCTACCTGTGATTCAAATGGCAATGTCAATGACTCCTCCTGGGAGAGCCTCCCCTGACTTCCCAGTAACCACCGAGTCACTCTCCACCACATTATCCCATTTTACCTCTCTACACAGCATTTATTATCTGGCAGTTTTCTCCTTTATTTTTTTTCTGCCTCTTTCCATCCCCTATTCTCACCCTCTTCCCCACTAAAATGTAAGCGCCTTAAATGGCAATGACAGCCCCATGGATTGTCTGTTTCTTGCCCACAGACTATAAACCCCAAGCTTGCAGGGACTTTACTGGTTTCGTTAACATCCACGGTGCTGAGAGTGCCTTGCACATAGTAGGAGCATTCAACACGTCAGTATATACTTGAATAAAAGAATCATAGAAAGAAAGCCCTTGCCCATTTACCAAGGTTGCATTTTGACAAAGCAATTGAGTTGTGGCAATGGCAGGCACATTGCTTCTGTCACAGGTTTAGTCTCCATTTTTGGTCCATTAGAACCACAAGGGCCAATGGCGAAGATGTCTCCTCTATGCTGAATAGTGATGTGGGTGTGGGGGAAACTCCATAGGAAAAAAAGAAGCCCCCTTTTCACTCCAGAAGGCAAGAAGAAGTGCTAAAGGAGATGCTCACTGTAATGAAAGCATATGCAGAAGATCAAATAATGCTGCAATCCTTGAAGCTTGACAAACTTTTTCAATGTGCGGCAGTTTGCAATTATACTGAAATACACTATGAAAATATTCTTCACATGTTAAAACATGTCTTCATCATGTTGGTAAACATCAAAGATTTATCTCAGTTTTTTGTTATTTCTATCTTAAATACTACCTGTCTCTTTGCTTCATTATATTCTCCCTTTGGAGAAGAATAAAACAAAGGCATGTGATTATTTACAAGTCAAGATATTTAATATTAGCATTTCATTAGTGATTTTAAAATATACTTTCAGAATATGTGAAATATGACAAATATGTACATATTTTAGGATAAGTAGAATAGAATTTCACAATGGGATATGTTTTTTACACTGTGATTAGTAATGTTCCATTTTGGAGCAAAATGTCTTTAGTAAATGATAAAGTAAAATAAAGAGGGTTATCAATGCAGAAAAAGAGATACCTTATAATAAATTAGTTATTTTCTGGACATGAAACAGTCTTCACAGATAGAGTGACCATATGATGACCAGATGGGATGTTTCTGAGAGTGAAAAGGCATACTGATCATATTTAAGATTGGCACAAAAACCAGGATGAACCAGGATGTCTGGTCATCCGCCTCATGGAGATTCCAAATGACGACAAAACTGCTTTTATCATTTTTCTTACTTAAAAAAAGCCAAAAAACCCCAAAATAGCTTGCTCATGTGCTAAACGCATGGTAAGTGACTGCTCCATTTTGATTCACTGTTAATTGTTATACTAAAATTAAATTTTTAAAATCTGAATGTAAGTTATTAATGTTGACAACTGTTAGAAGAGAAAAAGAAATTCAATGGGTAATCTTCATTATTTTCAAACTATTCTGATCATTAAAAAAGTTTTCCCCTTGATCATAAAAATCATTAATTAGAATAGAGAACTCTGTTGGGTACCATTTCTCAGCTTAAAATATGCATTTTATATTTTTCTGATCACCCACCTTTCAATATTGACCTGGCTAGCAAATAGAGTTCATCCCCAGTCCTAGCCCTTATTGACTGTGGCCATCAGGAGCACTGTGTTGAGATGATTCTGAGGTCACCTTAGGGCTCAGCAGAAAGGCATATGGTGATCAGCTCGTGATGTCCGCAGGAGACATGGGATATGGAGCGATGGCAGGTATGGCAAGTATTACCATCCCAGTTTGGACATATATCAGTAATTTTCTGACGTATCTAATACATAGTTGATTACCAAAAAAAAATTACACCTTACTGATCCTGCATCTGCTACCTCATTAATTCTACTACAGTGTAATTAATGCACCAAATATGCCACAGGAGAACAATGTCATCAGCCTTAACTTGCACGAAGATAGCAATCTCATGATTTCCACACATCATTGTTTTACAACTCTCTTAGTCCAAATCTCTAACACCTGAATAGAAAACAGTAGAAAAAATAATACAGCAAACGTGCTAGTTAATTGCTCCTCTGTTTCTATCTTTTACTTATTTTGTTGTGAGGACTATGTTTTTATCTACTCAAGAGAATCGTAAGCAGTAAAATGAAAATTAAACTTGCTTCTCCCCTTGCAAGCAAATATTAATGTCTCGATTTTAAAGAATTATTTTCAGTATTTACTTCATTACCACATATTTTGTATTATTTATCTTTTATACCACAGAAAACAATCTGTTCTGTGCCTTGCAATGAGGGAAAATAAAAAAGATATGATACTTTAAAAAAAGTACAGATGGGGGTCCCTAATATTGCTGCTTCTTTTGTGACCATGAAGAATGTTCCATCTTTGAACCTTAATTCTCTAATTTAAAAAAATAGAGCAGAGGTAAATTTATGTTGAGGGGGAGATCCAACTTCAGATTGCAAGGCAGCTTTCCCACATTAATTTTGACTATACCTCTCTACTTTTCCAAGAATGAAATCCTACTGAAATGGCTTTCCAAAATATTTTGTGGAAAATAAGGATTAACACAAGGCGATTCCTCATTCATAATCCCTAAACAGGAAACAAATTCATCAGGCAGCAGGGTCTGTTCTGTTTCATTGGGTGGAGCATTTTCCAAAAGCATGGTGGTTTCCTCCTCTATTGAGTTTTGCATATCTGGAGGACTGCATTCTCCTTGATTTAAAATGAGGCTTAATTCTTCACGAAATAGTATGTTGCTTAACGAATTCACACTTGAGACAGAAAAAGCAAAATCAGAGTTTTTAAACCGAGCATTCTTTCCCAGGTCTAAGGAATCAACTGATGGTTTGAGAGTTGAGGAAACGGTTTCATCGTCATTGCTGGGGTGGTTTCCCTCAGTGAGAAAATTTGAAATCTGGGGTTTATATCCAGTGCTCAGATCAGGAATATACCCAACCGTAGTACTGGTGAGTAATGACTTTTGCAGGCATCCTCTCGTCTCCAGGGATCCTGTGTTCCTCTTCTTCTTGTAGTCTGTGGGTTTGCGTTCTTCTGGGAGAAAGATTTCTATCTCTGCAATCACTGGATCAACATATAAGACCTGTTCGCTGGAATTATTATTCATAAATTCACTCTTTTCCTGGAAAGAAAAACATTATTTTATTTTGCATAAGACATTAAAAGGGGCCAGCTGGATAACTGAGTAAGAACTAGAATTCTGCTTTCCCTCTATTTTCCTTTCCTTCTCCTTTTTCTCATATTGTTTCTCTTCCCATATGATTTCCTCCCTTGTCCTTTGTTATCCTGCTTGATTCCAAATCCTTATTAAATTTTCCCCTGAGGAGCCTGAAAGAAAGAAGTAGTAAAAATAATCTATGTTTTAAGCACATGTCAGTTTAAAAATTTTAAAGAAGCATCTTGCAGATTAACTTGCATATTATTTCAGGGCCTTTTAAAATCTGGTTTGGGGAACACGCTGGATATTTCTTAATATTATGGAGCCTTACCGCAAGAAAATACTCTGTTGCTTAAATGAAAAAAAAAATGGAGTGCGGGGGAGAATCCTGTGTTGCTTCTATTTGAGAATAAGTTTGTAATAAGTGCTTTGAGTTGAGATTCTAAAGGTGGGCAGCTACTTACAGTTCAGACATGTCTGTGATGATCAGGAGCATGGATGAAGAAGGTTTTTATTTGTATAAAAGCTTGATGATTCTTCTGGGTAAGAAAAGGACTTGAGGCCTTCTACCTGATGCCTGGCTTCCTAGGGCAAATAACTCCCACCCAACACAGTTATAAAATTATAGTGGCCTGCTATGGACTGAATGTTTTTCTCCCTCAAAAATCCATATGTTGAAGCCTAATCCCTAATGTGATGGTATTAAGAGGCAGAGTCTTTGGGGGGTAATTAGTCTTTGGGTGGAGCTCTCAAGAATGGGATTAGTGCCCTAATAAGAAGAGACAGGAGGGAGATGATTTCTCCCTCTGCCTTGTGAGGATCCAGCAAGAAGGCAATGTCTGCAAGAAAGCTCTCACCAGGAACCCAAATTGCCAGTGTCTTGATTTTGGACTTCCCAGCCTCCAGAAATGTAAGAAATAAATGTTTATTGTTTAAGCCACACAGTCTATGGTATTCTGTTATAGCAGCCCAAGCTGCCTAGAACAAAACCTCATCTGAAGGAAACCCTAAGGTTCACTTCTAATCCCAGGAATCCAGAATGGGAAGGAAGTTGGGCAAAAAGAAAGACCTCGAATAAAGCGGCATTCGAAATTTTTTTCATGCACAGCCTCCCCATGAAACTTACAAAATTTGGACTGGGATGGGCAGACATGTATAGTAATCCTATCTTCTTCACAGGGAATACATTCCAAGACCACTAGCGGATGCCTGAAACCGAGGATAGTACCTAATCTGACCTATAGAGTCATGAGCTATAAAACGATGTTTTGGTCAATGTGGGATCACATATATGATTGTGGTCCCATAAGATTATAATGGAGCTGAAAAATTCCTATCACCTAGTCACGTCATAGCTGTAATAATGTCATAGTGTAGCACATTACTCATGTATTTGTGGTGATGCTGGTGTAAACAAACCTACTGCGCTACCAGTAGTATAAAAGTATAGCACATATATGTACATAACAAATATGTACATAATAAACTACTATGTTATTATATGTATTTACTATATTATATACTCTTTTATTATTATTTTAGAGAGTACTCTTTCTACTTATAAGAAAAAAGTTTGCTGTAAAACAGTATGCCATTTTAGGCTGGCAGCAGCCTCATACATCTCATGTTTACCCTGTCTCTTGATTACATCATTTCTCTTGTGCTTGGTTTAATCTTGTATTGTTTGGTACAGTAACATGCTACACAGGCTTATAGCCTAGGAGTTATATACTATATAACCTAAGTGTGCAGTACGCTACACCATCTAAGTTTGTGTAAGTGTACTCCATGATGTTTGCATAAGGACAAAATTTCCTAATGACACATTTCTCAGAATGTATTCAATCGTTACTCAGCTCATGACTATCTATACTGTGTTTTTTTTCCTTTACATACATACACTTTATGGTTTCTCTTTGGCATATTCAAATTGCCAGCTTCACTATTCTCATGCTTTGGGGCCATTATCAAGTAAAATAAGGGTTACTTGAATGTAAGCACTGTGATACCGCAATAGTCAATCTGATAACCGAGTGGCTACCAGGTGACTAATGGATGGGTAGCATGTACAGTATGGATACGCTGGACAAAGAGATGATTCCCATCCCAGGTTGGATGGTTTGAGATTTCATCACACTACTCAGAATGGCATATAATTTAAAACTTATGTATTTTCCATTTCATATTTTTGAACTGAGGTTGATCGCAGGTAACTGAAATATGAAACCACAGATAAGGAGAGACTGCTGTAGTTAAAGATCAGATGAAGTCAGAGGAACTAGATACACTATAGAAACTAAGAATGCAAAGTGGCTATGTTCCAAGGAAGGAGGCATTTTCCCCACTTCAGGCTGGTGACTGAGTGGAGAAGTGGGTGGGAGTTGAACCACGATGAAGGACACAGAAGACCAATGGGGACGATTCTAGAACGAGGAGGATAAAGGAAGCAGAGGATCTGATCACAATGAGATCAGAGACAATTCTTTGAGCCACATTAAGTTCCCAATTGCCTAGGATAATTAATGAGGGAACAAGATAGAACTACTAAGTGGAATGAATATCAAGACTACACTATTTATTTTCTGTACTTTGATGAATATACGCTTGCCCTTTGGTTAACTGTTAACTGTGCACTTCATTACATATGTAGGTTCAGTTGTTCTGGATCACTCCTCCACTGTTAGGCAAAATTTCCTCCTTCAAAACCAGCCACATCCACACCTTGTCCCTCCTTCGTGTATCTGGAGACAAAGATCCCTCCTGCTCTAGGTGAACTTTCCACCTCTTCTTTTTAGAACATCCCCTCCCCTCTCCACAGTCTTGTTTAAGCAATTTCCTCCAACTGTAATAGTCTTTCTCAAACCTGTCTAATTTTCTACAAACATGCTTCTGACTCCACACCCCTCTGGAGCTACTGTCATTCATTCATTCCATGAGTATTTGAATTCCATGAGTATTCCATGACCACATATCGGCAGAACTCCTTTTTCCCTTTCTTCACTTCCCTTCTAGTACACCTCATCGAAAGATGTCTACATTCTTAGTCCCTACTTCCTCACTTACCTTTCACCTCTCAGCAGAACCTCTGTGCCAGGATCACTAGTGATCTGCTCCTTGTCACATTCCATGGACTCATTTACTCCTTATGTTGTGGACCCTCTACAAATTGGTGAGCCCTGTGATCCTTGCCTCCTGACGTTTAGTCCCCATCTCGCTATGCTCATTCTCTGACCCTCCTAATTCTGCCTCTGTCTTAGGACCATGTCTATTTCAACTGAAAACACCTCACTGGCTCCTCATTGTCTTTAGCAGTTGTTTTCAACCCCTCAACAGTGTTCTCAGCATTGGCTGCATAGTGGAATTACTTGGGAAGCTTTGGAAAATACAGATGCCTGAGTCTTCCCAGGCCCACCCTTCCCCCAGAGATCCTGGGTTGTGGCCTGGACAATGGGATTCTAATATGCAGCTAAGGCTGAAAACTGTTGCCTTAGGGACTTCTCTGGGGTTAGGGGCAGACTAGGCTTTCCAGAGCTCCAAATAGAGCCACTTTATTTGTTTTACAAATACCTGTCTTCTTCACATCATTTAAACACAGAGTTCCTAGGCAAAAATAATTTCTTTTTAAGTTTGAAAACTATTGGTCAACAGGATGAAGTCTGAGTTCCATAGTGCTAAGACCTTTCGTGATCGATCCCACTCATCATTCCAGCATTATTCCAGCCACGCCTCACATAAAGCTTTTCGATAAAGCAATATCCAACATGCTCTTTTCATTTGTGTGCTTTTACTGAAGTTATCCTCTCTGTTTTGAATGTTCTCTATTTCTCCTGAGCAATTCCTACTCATATTTCAATATGTGTCCTCTATCCTCTTGTTATGTTTGGTCTCATTTCTGTCACTGCACTTACATTGCTGCATTGCAATGCTTGGATAATGTGTCCATCCTATCCACTGGGTTTTGAGCCCCTTGATGGCCAGGCCAGAGTGCCGGAAGGAGCACACACAGCAAATTATTCCCTTTAGCCATAATCATCAGCAGTTCTACCACAACTAGCAAAATCTTCATATACCCTCAGGGTCTTCCCAGCTCACTTGTCTCTTCTTTGCTGAATTGGAAACCTGGCACACCCCTGGTGACACCATTTCTCATAGTCCTCTCACATTTATTTTTTTGAATTCCATTGGGTAGTAGAAGTGAAGTGGTGTCCTCCTTGGGCTTTGCCTGCTTCTCCAGTCTGATGTAAAACAGAAGTCCCCTTATGTCTTCGACTCTCATTCTATTGAGCTATTCTGCCCTCTTCCTTTGGTCTCTGAAGATATCTACCAATTGCATGGCCACCAAGTGACTCTGGTACCTGGCCCACAATCTTCCACTTTACTTTTATCTTTTAAGTAACATTATTTCTTTCTCCTGTCCCTAACTCCATTCTCTCTTCCCTTTTAAGTATGATTTGAAATATGTGTAATTTTGTTTCTACATATATTAATACAGTTATGCTAATATTCACACATCTCTATTTATTTGAATGGATATTCTACCCTGTTGGACTGCACTCTTAGTCAAAGTTGCCATTTAGTTTTTATTTGATGGTGTTTGATTACCTGTAGCATTTTCGCAGCATTACTGTTTTCCATATTAGGAATGTTTTCATGAAGCCATTTTGGTATTAGCAATAAGATTCTCCTTTTAATTCTAAAAAACAAAAACGACACATTAGAAGAAGCACTTTCTTTTAGGACTGGTGTAGGCATTCACGTAGGAGATTAGGAAATCAACTGGAATGGAATGTATAATAAAAACCAAACTTTCTGAAGCAGGAACTAAGATTTCTATCTCTTACTTGAAATAGTTAAGTGGAAAGTTGATTCAATTTCTGTTCAGATTTTTCTTTTCTCTCTATTGCTCTGCTTCTCTCTAATGAGCTGGAACGTATCAAAACACTTATGCTTAGATTCAAGATAAATGGGAAAGCCACCCTGGAAGTGAAATTATACACATTTTAGATATGGCAAACCATTATAAGCAGGAGATATCAGTGTGGAAAATTTTGGAAAACTTAGGAATATTTTATAGAACTTTCCAAGGTGACCGTAACCACAGAAAAATATTTAAAAAGAGAATGTCATATAATAAAACTGTATAATTTGAGTTCCTCTAATTCTGAATTTGTAATGATTCCAGAGTTAAGAAGATAGTGATGGCGCTAAACTTTCTTCCTATGGATGGAGCGGGAAGCTGGGGAAGTTGTAGGCACAGCGAGAATACCAGTTTTGACTTAGGCTGTGTGCTTAAGGAACTCTAGGGTGGGGATGATGGAAAGAAGAAAGAGAAGCTGTGTACCACGCACTTCTTCCCCCAAGCTACCCCTAGGCACTGCCACTGTGTTGAAAGTACTTTCTGCTTTTACAGTAAAAATTGATTTGAACAAAGAGGTTGTACCAGGAACTTAGAAGAGACTAAAGTGATCTCTGGCACATTTTCCTATGTTAACAATGCACCCATTAACAACAGACCATGCTAGTTTATCTGCATAAGCAAGCTTCTCTGAGGACTTTTACTAATTAACAATCAAAATGGCTGAATGTACTTTGCTAGCCCAATTTGACCTTGAACAGTAGGGTAAAAATAATTTCTTTACAATATTTTGCAATGTTTTATAGTTCAGCTTTTTTACTAATTTACATTCTCTTTCTATACCTAAAATTAAACCAAATTAGTAAATTCATGCTATTGTAGGAAAATTTTTATACAGCATGCTGATATAGTGAGAATGTATATTCTCACTATAGCCACTCTTGGTTTCATTATATTTAAAATATTTTATGCTCTGTTTTCCAGTTCTATTTATTAAATAAGGCTTATATAAATTATATATAGTTATAATAAATAACAATATCTGCTCATACATAAAATACATTAGAATTATCTCTTGTTTTTTTTAAATCTTTTTAAAAAGAATAGTTATTTAAATAATTAAGTTAGCAAAGAATTATCCTATTTTCTCATTTGTTATTACCAACAGGCATTAATTTTAGGTTATTCTTAGTAACAAATTCAATGCTATTTAAAATTTGACACTAGGACATCTTTGAATAACAACACAAATATTAATATTTTTATGTGGTATAAGTTTGAACATTAAAATATTTCAAAGGCTTTATAATCAAGTATATTTTAAAACAACCTAAAATAAAGTACCATATATATTTGTCCATCTCACAAGAATATGGGGGATATGTTTATTAATGTGTAATTTAAATATTTAAGTTCTGACGAAGAAGTATACATAAATAAAAACAATCACTAGTATATTTTATTTAGAATACCTCATTCTAAATCTTTCTGCCATGTCTTAATTATAAATTTAAAAGAAAGAAAGATTATCTCATGAAGCAAGTGATAGAAATAAATAGAAACTCAGTGTCTATTAGGCAAAGTACATTCATACGTGTTAAAGTTTGTGAGTCATTGGATGTACTGGGAGACTGCCACATGAAATGACAAGAAATATGTTCTGTGTGTCTAGTAGAATTTAGGAAAGTGAAGGCCTTGTTTTTCCTAAAGTCCTATTTTTCAATAACTAGGCATAGATCTTTACTAATACCATATTGGAAAAAATGATTAATGGAGGCCAAGAAGAATGGGCATTGGGGCTAGATGCTAAAACACTTAACACAATTGATACTAAAGGGACGAATTCAGATGTTAACACATTTCTTTTCACACTGACTCAGGGGATTTATTTGGGTAGAATTTGATGCAGGTTATGACTTAACCACTCTAAAAGATGCAGCCACAGTGAGAAGATTGTGTAGTGAAGGAGAGTACATACATAGGCTGTGATATCAGTCCTATCTGGACTCCTGGCTAGTGCTTAGTGACTTTGGACTAAGCACTTAACCTCTCTAAGCCTCCCGTAAGTCATTATGAATTAAGCTATAGAGCTTTTCTAGCAGGGTCACTGTGAAGATTAAATGAATGACATTTATAAAGAGTTTGGCATAGGTAGGTACTCAAATACTATTCCTTTTGTTTTTCCTTTCTCTGAGTAAAAATGTTGATGGATGTTTCTCATAAATAACTAAATTGACGACATTGTGGTGGTACAATTATATGGCCAAAATCAGAAAACAAATCCTACAAAAACCTACCCAGTTCGGAACGATCTGTTAAATATCCCAATCAAAGAAAGAATTGACAACACAACAGCAAAGAAGACCATTCCCAATAAAAGTCCAAAGTTTTGTTGCCTGTCGTCTGAAAGGAAAGAAAAAATAATTTTAGCTAAACATTAGTTTCCCTGTGATGTCAGAATCGTCATTCTCTCTACTCTGGTCAAAAGGAAGGTCATTGATCTCAAAGAAAAAGAGAAACAGGGAAACAAAATTAACATTTACCTTGGGCTGTAAAGTGATTGCCCTTCCAAACTGCATGACAATACTTTTTGTTTGAGAAAGCTAGGTTACATATGTATGACGTCAGTGGGTTTCTAGAAGTGCATCTCTGGTAAATGTGGTCAGCATTAGACTTTTTTTGGAGCTGTGTGTGCATATTTTGTATAAAAAGTTTGTTGATGAACCTCACTTGGTTTGACACAAGTGAGAATTCCCAATTGCTTGTAACAGAGTCTAAAGCTGGCCACAATCACAACTGAGGTTTTTTATTTCCCTTAATCTTTTGCGCAAGATAAAAGTCATATACAACTTGTCACCATTCTTCAAAATTTACTATTCATGAATCTTTTCCTGCTGAGAAAGGACAGTCACCCTACTTAGGAAAATACGTTATAAAAATTTTTTTCGATTGCTATATATCTTTCACTCACATTTTATTTTAAAAACAATGCTAACTGCTTTTCTTGAATTTTGAAGTTGAATTAACCACCTGAAATCTTTAAATAATTAATATAATATATTCAACATGTGTTACCTACCAGGCTCATCATATTTTCTTCCTAATACATGTAAAACTCTATTTTCTATTTTTGAATATAGACCATAATCAAGAAATGACTTATCACACTGGAGTTTGTTTAGAGCCATTGTGAGTATTGACTTCCCTCCCATCCTCCTTCCTCCCTCCCTTTGGCAAATGTTTGTCGGATACATACCAAGAGGCAGACCCTGTATTGGCCCCTCCCTAGTTATTTCCCAGCTGGCCTATTACACACCTGGGGGTGTCCAGGATTTTCAGGCCCTCTTCTGAAGCCAATTGGTTGACAGAGGCCAGTGTAGCTTAAATCACTACAAAGTCCCAGTGGGATATGGAATTAGTGTTTTTCTAGGACTAAAATGCAATTGCTGAAGATTTCATACAACTAATGAGAGGTGCTGACTGCCACATACCCTTGGGCGTTAGTGCCAGGGGGAGGGTGGAGAATCCCCATGTTAATATAGGACTGGGGCAAAAGGGTCTAAGGATAGAGCATAGTGACCTAAGATACCTGCATTTGAAATTGACCATGCCATTATCAGCTATGTAACCTCAGAGCATAATTATAAACTTGCTGAAGCTTAAGTTTCCTCTTCTGTAAAATAGAGATAATAATACCTAATAGAGCTGCCCTGAGTTCCTAGCCTCCACAATTCCCACAGATATATCGAGGTTCGGGTCTATGTAGGCACCTGTAATTAGGCATCTGTACTGAACCCAAGCACTTGGCTTATAGTTGATTCACATATACAAATTCAAAGTGCTCATACCTTGCTTCATGTTTATAACATTTACTGCCACCTGACTTTTTTCTCATTGTTTTGTTTGTTGTTTTTCTCCTCCTGTCTACCTAGAATGGAATCTCCATGAAGACAGGGGCTTTGTTCATTTTTTCACTGCTGATTCCCCAGTATCCAGACCAGTGCCTGGTACATAGTAGTTGCTTAATGAGTATTTGTTAAATAAGTAAGCAGAAGTCAATATAACCTGCAAAACTTCTTAGACTATTCTTGCCAGACTTCTACGTAAGGACATGAGTAGTCTACCAGTGGTCAGTGGTGAAATAGTAATTCCTAAAGTTTTTCAATTTGAAATTTCTGTTCAGAGTTATATTTGCCCCTTTGCACAACCTGATCTAATATCTTTTTGTGCCTAAAATATTTAGGTATGCTCATCAATGGAAAATCCTGAGTCATACTAACAAATAAAATAGGAGCTGGTTTATATGAGAGAATGAGCACAGACTTCAGGATTTGAAAAACAGGATTTCAATTCTAGTTTGTCACTTAGTGCGACCTTGGACAAGTTCTCCAACCTCTCTGAGCTCCAGTTTTCCCATTTATAAAATAGATATGCAACACTTACCTCACTTTGTGTTTTTAACATTGAAAAAGATGAGGTATATAAAACTCCTAGTACATTGTAGACACTGAAATAACGAAAATTTTTTAGAAAGAAGTTTTGGGGTTTTCAGTCCCAGCACCATTTGAAATGAAAGTATATCCAATCCAGAGCAAAAGCTGGCAAAACCCACCTAGACTACTCCTTAGATTCAATTGTAAGCATATCTTTGTTGATTATTTTCCTGTAGAAAGCATATGGCAAATCTTCTTATTAAAATATTTGTGTCTGACATAATTTTTCAGTATAGAGAATTGAAATGAATGATTATTAGTAAAGACTACTAGAAAAACCCAAGTTGTATTTTCTTACCAGAAGTAAGGTGTCCTTTAATGATGGAAGCAGTAAGAAGCCCAGAATTTTGAGTATCATGTTGGAATGATTTCAATGTGACCTGGGAAACTAAAAGAAAAAGAAAATAGTGTCAGCTTCTTATATTTTGCTCTCAGGTTAAGAGAGTTTCTTCATTTGTTGGGAGATTTTTAAAGTAAACCAGTAACTCTAACAAGCTTAAAAGATGGAATAAAAGCAAAGGCCTTCAGTTATGTGTATCTTTTCTTCTTTTTATTTAATTAAGTAAATTCTAAAGACAAAAACAGTGGAAAACAAAACAAAACAATAAAAACTACTTAGGGTTTGTAAAACTTCAAGGTATGTCCACTAATTTCATGAGGCTTCTAGGCAACAAATACCGAAGAGCTTTATTTCATTCACTGGGCCAGAAAACAGACACAGTAACTGGTCTCTACGTGATTCCTTCCAGTAGATGACAATAAAATTTAGGTTTCCTTAAGAGCCTCCAAGATGTGTGACTTTTGCTTTTGCGTAATCTTTGAGATGCTGTTTGTGAGCAGCATCTTGACTCCATTTAAGAAGCCCAGTTTTGATTAGCAGACACTTTGAGGTTGTAACACAGGGGTGGAATGCCATTAATGACTTCCCTCTGCTTCTTCCCTGCTGGCAAGGATCCTGGCCACAGCCCTGTCTAGTCATAAAGGCTGTCAGGACACTGCTAATGAAAGCTTCTGCCCAGGGTGGAGTGAGCGGTGTTGGCAGCTAACTCGATTTCTGTCTGAACTCAAAGAGTCCTGGAGCTTCCTTACCCACCTCCTCCCTCCTGATAATTAAAAGCTGCCAGGGGTGACTGCAAGGACACGGTTCTCCTAGCTGACAGAAGACATTCCTGAAAATGGTTCTAAGCTCCGGATCCCCAAGAAAGCCTCAAACCCTATTATTCAATTATTCTGATTTCAATGTTCAAATTCTTCTTTTAAAAAAAATTACTTTTGGGACCAGGGAGAAATCACAACTTGAGGGTGTCACTAAGATATCACACACTTGTATAACAAGTTATGTGGCCCAGACAACTCTCTTTTGAGAAAATATCATAGAGTTCCAATTAATAGGTTCCTATGGGCCTTTGGACATTTTTGAGTAAGGCTGACCTGGGTGCCAGCACAGGCTCAATTAAAGAGTGGTTTTCTAAGGACAATAGGTATGGGATTTTAGAAGATGAAAATATCAGAAAGCCAGAAGTTCTTTTCTGTGTTTTTATCCTGGTTTCTTCACAGCAGGAGGGAAATGTTTCACTGTGAAGTGTGACAAATTAGAAATTCTTTTTGGCTTCTCAATGGTTCACTAAATCTCTTTTGTTCTCATATATGCAATTCCATCAAACTCAGAGGGAACAAGTTTATGTGCCATGGCCAACGGCCAGGTTTATTCATCTAAATTAGTATATTATAGGCTATGCTCATCCTCAGGGAACCCGTGCAGGAATATGCATGTATATTACTTTGAAATTTAAGAGAAATATTACATTAAAATGTAACACTATTTCCAATTTGGCAAAATCATGGGTTTATAGCATGTTGCTGAATTATTTTTGTTTTCAGGTTCATTATTTTAACATTAGCATTTTTATTTAAAAGAAATATATGGTGTAATTGGCTTTTAATACAGGTTAATGTAATTCTGTTGTATAAACTATAGGTGGTTATTTGGCAATGAAACTTCAGATATTAATTTGCATTTTGTAAAAATGATTTTCATATCTGACTAGGGCTTTATTAACCTAATAAAGAATAAACACAGTCTTCCCTTAGGGTCTTTTGTTATCATAGTTTAAATCAATCAGGCACATCAATTTAAATTTGATTAAATTAAAGCAATTTAAATTAGAGGCTTAATTATCAGAGAGTAATTTCATAAAGAATCAGATCTCTGAAGTAAGACAATTCATAAACAAGATCATTATAAAACAAAGAGAAAAAAGAAAAAGAAAATAAATAAAAAGGAAAAAAGATTATTCTAGAAGATATCAAGCTAATGGAAATATTTTTAAGTGGACTGAAATGAAGCCATATAGATTATGTTTTTCAGAACATACTGCCACCAAGTGGTTAGGTAATTTCTTATTAAATTGTACTTAATCGTTTTTCATTATAAAAACAGTCAGTAACTATAAGAGAAAAGAATTTTAACAGGAAAAACAAAAGGAAGAGAAAAAATCCTTATATCATGAACATTTTTTTCTAATCCCATCCCTTTAAACTATCTGCTATTAGTATTTCATAGTATTTTCAAGTATTTTAACATTCAAAAGCATTCACAAGCACACAATGATGTATACACACATCTTTTGCAACTGAAAACATTATATCAAATAGCTGTAATCATTAGTGTATTGCCTAATGTGCTAGAAAAATTTCACGGTATTTTCATTATTTATTTAATGTCTATTGTGTTATGTCCATAATGAGACAATTCTGTCTCTGCAATGGAATATTAGTTGCCTATACTTGAGTAGACTCAGAAAAACCAAATTGTCTCTAATTTGGTAAAAATTTTTATATAACTTATATACACTGATATTGAATATTAGAGTTAGTCTTACAGAAGACAATATGTTCATGGGGAATTTAGAGGGGTTTCAAACAACAAATGTAGTTTCTTATTATTGGACAAAACTAAAAGTATAACATAACTACATTTTCTGACTCATCAAACACCAGCCTAATTTAATCAGGTCTGCTCAAAAGGACTCGGTTTTAGCAATAATGTATTTTATCTGTTTCTTAGAAATGATGTCAAATCAATCTCCTTAGCCCTTTCCTCTATGTCCACCATGGGACAAAATGTGTTTTGTTATTCTTTTTAAGTGACCGCTTATTGAGTACTAATTATGTTCCAGATAATATAGTAGACTTTATATACTTCATCTCATTTAATCTCACAACAACCTAATCAGGTAGATAATACTATTGTCCTCACTTTATGGATGAGGAAACAAAGATGTAAAAAGGATAAAGCACTTGCCTGAACTCACATAGGTAGAGGTCAGAGAATGAAAATTCCCATCCAGTCTGATACATAGTTTTGCTGGCCGCTGACCACATTAATTAATAACCCTCTGCAGCAGAGAATACAATTTTACATTTGTTCACAAACTCAAAACAATTATTTTTTACATTTGTTAACAATCTTTTGTGTCCCCTACTGGAGATCATGCTCTTTACTAAATGTTTTGTCTTGTTTTTTGTTTTGTTTTTTTAATTAAATATTTTGTCTTGTTTTTTGTTTTGTTTTTTTAATTAAATATATCATGAACATTTTTTTCATTTTATGAAAAATTATTCAAACCCTCATATTAATGGTGATTTAATATCTCATCATGTTTATACTGTATTTATTCTGTTGTCCCCTATTGAGAAATGGTGTAGCTCTGTGGTTTCGAACACCAACTTCGGACTCAGACAAAACTCAGTTCAAGTCCTGGCTCCACCACTTGGAGTTGCATGACTCTGGGCAAGTTGCTTAACCTCTGTGTGGCTGTTTCTTCACTTGTAAAATTGGATAACAGCACTTTACTTATGGGATTTGTTAAGATAGTTTATATAAATCACTTAGAACCAGGCCTTACACAAATTAAAAGCATAATAAGTGTTAGCTTATTACTGGACTTTTAGGTTGTTTCCAAATTCTTACTATCATAACTAGATTTTGGATAGTATCATATATAAACTCCTTTGCACAGCTCTGTTTATTTCCTAAGGCTAGATTTCTGTAAGTGGAATTACTGGGCCAAAGGGTATGGACATTTATAAGGCTCTTTTCTGTACTTCTGCTCTTACTAATCTTGCTGTCAAAGACACACTTAACCAAGGTCTGCCTCATAAAGGCTCCGAGCAAAGCTGACACAAGGACCTTTCTAGACCTTTCTTTCAGAAGGCTCTAGATATTCAAGAAAGAGGAGACATATTAGAAGAGACAGAGGGTATGTTTTTCAAATTATTGGAAGTTCTTTCTTCAATCCTGTTTTTCTTAGACATCTCCTTTTGGTTTCTTTCTAATCTCCTTCTTCTAATAACCTCAGCTTTTAAGTTTCACAGCAAAGTGTTTACTCCCCAGGCCAGTTTAGCTCTATGGTTGGAATTTAACACTATTGGGCCAAGGGTAAAAATTTGACTCTAGTCTATGTCAGCTGGCAAAGAAAAAGGCAATGACCAGACATACCAAATAGGCACCAAACACCCAGGGCAGAGAAAGGATATGTCAGAACCTACTCATTACCACACCCTGAAAAACAAGTCAAACAATGAATCATTTCATGGGTTACAGTGTCATCCTTATACATTAAGGATAAGAAGTTATGCCTAGACATATCCAAGGATTATCTTTATGCCTATATTCTTAGGCTGTAAGTACTTGGTACGTAGAGGGAGAAGAAGGTAAAAAAATATATGTATGGCAATCATATTATTAAAGAGAAAGAATAGGAAGAGAAAAGGTAAAAAGCAGCAGCCACCCAGGAAATTTTCCAAAGTGACATGGATCACATAGAGGTGAGGGTCTGATGTCAAAATGTAGCAAAACTTTATATGTAAGAATGAGCAACTTCCAAGTTTTATGCAGTGGTTTAAGATTCTTCAAAAGTACAGCTTTCTCTCAAGCATAGCATGTACCTATTTTTGAGCCTGAAGAGTCAAGTGGACATTTGCCATCTTTTAGTTGCCCAGAACCAGGACATACTTCTTTTGTGAGCATCCTAAAATAGGTAAGAGGCAGATTGGCGCTTCCCGCTGTGGAAGTCATTAAGTAGCTACAAGCAGATGATCTAAGTCTAATTTATTGGATGCCCTCATCCTCCCACTTGCACAGGACACACATCTCTAGGAAATCACTTAGAATGCAATATGGGTGCAGCAGCTATATCGAGTCTGGTAACAACAGCACCTGTAGGGTATCCAGGGCACAAGTCAGGTAGTGGCAGTAATCACAGTGCCAGCTATAGAGTTTTCACCAGATTCTTTTTAAACTGCAATTTTGACTGTGGTTCTGGCTTCTAATGTTTCTTGGATCCTGTTCATGACCACTTTGCCAGCCTCCCAACTGATTTCTAGCTATCTTCCCAATAACTCTCTTTCTGCTTAAGAGAACCACATTTCATTTCTTTTTCTTCCCACTCATCACAATGAATGGTAGAAATTACAATAGTCGGTACAGGGTAGATAGGTGAGAAGATGTGGAAGGACAAAGAGTAATCTTCCAAAGATGTCTATGTCCTAATCCCCAGAACCTTTGAATAGATTAATTCATATGGTAAAAGGGACTTGAGATAGGGAGATTATCCTAGGTTATAGGAGTGGGTTCAATGAAATCACAAGGTACTTATAAGAAGAAGGCAGAATAGTCAGAGATTGAAAGATGCTATATTGCTGGCATAGGTGGGGCTGCAAGCTGAGAAATGCAGGCAGCCTTTAGAGTTTAGTAAAGGCAATTAAACTGATACTCTCCTAGAGCTTCCAGAAAGAGTACAGCCCTACTGATAGCTTGATTTTAACCCAGTAATACTGATTTTGAATTTCTCACCTCCAGAACTAGAAGATAATAAATTTGTATTGTTTTAAGTTATCAAATTTGTGATAATTTGTTACAGCAGCAATAAGAAACTAATACAGGAAATTATGACTTCTTCATAGAAAAGTGTAATCTTTATTCTCTACTAGTGGATTGAAAAGCTCAGGGAGATTATGAAGCTCTTTCGAGTTGTTTTTTATTTTATAGAACTCTGGTGGTTAATGAAGAACAGGACCCGAAAAAGAATAAAAAATGCAGATGAAAAATATAAAATGATTAGTATTTCAAGGAACATTGTGTGTCTGTTTAACCCAGTTTAGTAACCACGAATCTACAAATTTATAATCCATCTCAATATGAATGAATCAGAAATCTCCAATTACAAATAGCAGTATTTTTCAAAAGTACATTGCCACCCTCTAATTACATTTATTATCACCCACATTTAGTTGCATTGATATAACATTTGTTTCTCTTTTAGACACTAAAAGTCCTGAAAAATTAATGAGAATCTTTATGGAGTCATTGGTAATGCAACAACCAATAGTGTTTTATGAGAACAAAATACAATGTGGTTTAATATCTTGCTCACACATGCCTTCCTTTGGCAAATTGTCAAAAAAAAAGAAGAATATGATTTCTCTGGGAAACTTTTCAACTGCAAGTAGCAAGTCGAGAAAGTTAATTAGTCATTATGAAATGTAACTGCCCTTCCTTCAGGCCTCCGACTTGTCATTAAAGAGATTACAGAGCCTGTACCTTTTCTTCATTACAATGGAATCTGTGTTACAGTGCAAAATTGAAAACATTCCTGTTAAGAAGCTCTTTTTTCACCTTTTTTACATTAGTAGTAGTGAATTTAGGGAATTGACTTTCACATTTTCAGTGTTGGTTTTTTATACTAACAAATTATCTTTTCCTCTTTGGGACTCTTTCTATACTGCTTAGAGACTCCAGGAGTTTTAACAGGACTCTCTGGGTTCGTTGTCTAGAGCTCCAACTTCAGCAACCTTCACTGGCTCTCAGAACCTCAGATAAAACCTCACTTCCAGGGGCAGGGCAGGATCTAGGCTGAGGGCGTAATGTGGGATGTGATAGTTCACTGGGGCAACGATCTTGCATCCTGTGCTTCTGGGGATCCTGGGCTGCTGAAGTGGGCTGGAGTGGTTAGTGAGTGACCCAGGAAGCAGTGGGCAGGAGGAAGAGGAAGCAGAGAGGTGAACAGACTGTACAGGAGACAACAGTCTGAGGTTTTCACGTGCCAACCCTTTTCTGTCCCCAAAAACCACTGTTAACAACATTGATTCTTCTAATCCAAGAACATGGAATATTTTCACATTTATTTGTGTATTCTTCAATTCTTTCATCAATGCCTTATAGTTTTTAGTATACAGGTCTTTCATCTTCTTGGTTAAATTATTCTTAAGTATTTTACTGTTTTTGATGCTATTGTAAATGGGATTTTTAAAAAATATCTCTTTCAGATAGTTCCTTGTTAGTATATAAAAATGTAACTGACTTTTGTGTATTGATTTTTTATCTTTAACCTTTACTGAATTTGTTTATTACTTCTAAAAGTTTTTTTTTTTTTTTTTGGTGGAGTCCTAAGGGTTTTCTATATATAAGATCATGTAATCTGCAAAAAGAGACAATTTTATTCTTTTTTCCAATTTGCATATTTTTTTCTTGCCTATTTGCTCTGGTTTGGACTTCCAGTCCAAATTAATAGAAGAAGTGAGAGTGGGCATCCTTGTCTTGTTCCTGATCTTAGAGGGAAAGCTTTTAGTTTTTTACTGTTGAGTATGAATATGGTGTTAGCTGCAAGCTTGTCATAAATAGCCTTCATTATGTTGAGATATATTACTTCCAGACCTAATTTGTTGAGAGCTTTAATCATGAAGTGTCGCTGGGTTTTATCAAATGATTTTTCCACATCTATTGAGATGATCATATGATTTTTATCCTTTATTTTGTTAATGTATTTATTGATTTGTATATGTTGAACCATCCTTGCATCCCAGGGATAAACCTCACTTGATCACAGTACACGGTCTGTTTAATGTGCTGTTTAATTCTGTTCAATTCTGTCCACATTTCAGTGTACAGGTCTTTCATCTTCTTGGTTAAATTATCTTAAATATTTTATTGTTTTTGATGCTATTGCAAATGGGATTGTTTTCTTAACAGTATAGAGCCCACACCCTACAATTATTGTCCCTCTCCAAAGGTGTGTCTAACCTCTAGATACAGTGGCTCTTACACTTTACTGCAGAAGTATCAGTTGGCTAGAGGCTGAGGAATCTAGGAATCTGCATTTAAACTAGTTTCCAAGCATTTCTAACGCAGATGGTATACAGGCCCCACTCTGAGAAGCACTGCTTTCTAGATACTATACTGAACCAGGATCAGCTGGAAAAACATTATGAATTGCCCTGCAGTGGTTCTGTCTTGGAAAAGGCCACCTCTTGCACCTGTACTTTATCTTCATCTCAGCCTGCCTTATCCTACCCCAGGGTTCCTGGAGCCCTGTGGTTTTGTTCTCATAACCTTAACTCAAATCTACTTCCACATCTTGTTTTCATGCCAAAGTAGAAATAATTGATAGCATCTTATGGTTTACTCTTTTCTCCTGTATTTACATTTTAATAACAAACATTGCATTTAATGAAGTGCTGTTGGCATAGTTTTATTCTTAGCTAATGTGTAGAGGGGAATTTGGTTAGGTGACTAAGAGGGCGATGACATGGGGCCCTCCTAGGTCTCTTAGGAAGGGTGCTGGAATCTCACAGCCTGAGTTATGCCCTGGTTCTATCATTTACCAGCTTTGTAGCATTTGGCAAAACTGCTTGATCTCTCTGGGTTTCATATCTTTTTCCATCTGTACAACTGTAATAATAATTACACTTCTCTTATAGGCCTGTAGTGATGAGTAAAGGGCAATTTATATATATATATATAATATTTATCACAGTGCCCAACACGTAGCAAGCATCCAATAAATGTTAGCTATTATTATTTATTATCCTAAAGTTACCCTGAAATAGCCTCTTAATTAACCTTAAATAACCCTTAATTAACTTCTTGCTATTATACCAGGATAGAAAAATATGAGTTTCTAACCCAGAGAAACCTCTCCTGTGTGTTTGCAAAAGCCTGATATTACATTGTGAAGGCAAAAGCCTGATATTACATTCTGAAGTTGATTGATTTCTTTTTCTTTTTTAGTATAAGGCTTTGTTTTTCATTAAAATCTAAATAGTCTGAGGATGGAAAAGAGAATAAGTCTTATAAGTCATTTAACCCTTGCTATAAATGAGTTTGTTTGGTTTCTTTGGGAGTCCAGGTTTTTAAATCACAATCTAGAGGGAGAGTGATGCGGAAGAATGCTAGGGGCCATACCTACTTCATGATTTGCTCTGCAGTGTCATCCGGGCATAATTTTGAAAACACATTGTTTTTTTTTTTGTTTATTCATTTCCGAATTTACATAAGAGTTTATTTGCGCCAAATCAGTGACATGCTGGGGAGCAAGACCTCAAATGCTCCTGAGAATAACAGTTTTGCAGCTTTTTTTATGCATTTGAAATTAAGGAGCAAATGTATGTGGAGGTGGGAGAAAGCAAGATGGGGGTTGGATTACAGGATAGTTAACACAATTATGTGCTCTCCTAATGGTCAATACCCCTTCGAAGGGTATTCAAAGGTGTGTTAACTTAGATGCACAAGAACAATGAACAGGGCTGGCTTAAAACCTTTGACTAAAGAAGTCATAAGACTGGGGAAAACACATTGTTTTGAGATGAATCAATTTAGTTATACACACATAATTTTAGAACAAAACAGGAAATTCCTGCATGGAGGGAGCATTATTGCCTGGGGTGTGTTTCTTCATAAATAAATAAACAAACCTTTAATAGCTGGGAAAGTTTGGCTGGTCAAAAAACCCCACTATCGAACAAGTTGGTTAACTAAAGCATTACAGAGACTATTATTTCTTTCAACTGTGAAATAATTCAAACTTTATTTGTGAGATTTCATCCTTATTGCTCTCATTTATATCTTTATTTATAATGCTACGTAATTTATTTTTTTTATTATGCTTTTTTTTATTGACTATCTTCTCTAGAATTAAGGGATCTTTGTCTCTGTGCATTGAGATTCTGCAAGCGCCTAGCAAGTGCCTGGTACATGGTATAGGCTAAATGGATATGAACGACTGAATGTATGATTGTCTTTTCATGGAAACTTTTTAAAAAGGCATTTTTAAATCTGATATTAAAGGTTTACGACAAAGCAATTCGGCAACTTGCATCAAACATCTTAAAATGTGCTTAACTCTTGAGCCAATAAGACCTAAAAACGAAAGGAGAGTTTATATGCAAAGTTATTTAAAGAAGTTTATCGATAATGGAAAAAATGCAATAATCTAGATATTGTTTAAATAGAGAAATAAATTATTGTACATTCATAAATTAGAATGCTATGCGGCCATTAAATAGGTTTTTAAACTTAAGAAGGTAGATGAAATAAGAAAATCAGGATTTAAACAGTATATACACTATGGCGCTTATTTAAAATATGTGCATATAGAGGATCTGAACAGACTCTTCTCCCCAGAGGACATACAAATGGCCAACAAACATATGAAAAGATGCTCAACATAGCTAGCTATTAGAGAAATGCAAATCAAAACCAAAATGGGTACCATCTCACATCTGTTAGAATGGCTATAATCAACAGAACAAGTAATAACAAATGTTGGGGAAGATGTGGAGAAAAAGGAACCCTCATACACTGCCGGTTGGGACTGCAAATTGGTACAGCCACAATGGAAAACAGTATGGAGGCTCCTCAAAAAACTGAGAATTGATCTACCATATGATCCAGCAATCCCTCTACTGGGTATTTA
This sequence comes from Pteropus vampyrus, assembly GCF_000151845.1. Taxonomy (NCBI): domain Eukaryota; kingdom Metazoa; phylum Chordata; class Mammalia; order Chiroptera; family Pteropodidae; genus Pteropus; species Pteropus vampyrus. The sequence goes on along the minus strand of NW_011888932.1, from coordinate 5,175,805 downwards.
CTCCAAAGACTTAAAAAATCATGTCCATAAAGATATTTGCACACCAATGTAGATGGAACTTGAGATAATCATGCTAAGTGAAATAAGCCAGACAGAAAAAGTTGAACATCACATGATATCACTTATATGTGGGATATAAACCTAAAAGTAACAAAGGAACAGGACAAACAAACAGAGACTCATGGACATGGACTATAGACTAGTGGGTAATTACCAGAGGGTAGGGGGTGAGGAAGTAGGGGAGAGGTAGATGGGATAAAAGAGGTCAAATATAGGGCCATAAGGAAAGCGTGAAGTGGGTAAAGGGGATCAAATATTGGTAACTGAAGGAAACTGGACTTTGGGTGGTAAACACACAATAGAATATACAGATGGTAAATTATAATGTACACCTGAAAATTATATAATTGTATTAACCAATGTTACCCCAATAAACTTAATTTAAAAAAATATGTGCATTGGAAACGGCAGTGATTTCTAGGTTGTGTATTACAATAGACTTGCATTGCTTTTACAAATATAAAAAAAGAGATAAATTTTTAAGAAGATTTAATATTAGCACTTTCCCTAATACACTTTTACTGTTTCTTGTTTAACATGCCTTAGAAAGGAATTCATACCAAAAGAATAGTTTATATTTCTTCTTAGCTAACATGTTAAACTTGTATAGGTGCAAGTTTTCAAGAATATTTAATTTTAACTGGCACTTTTGCTTTAAGTGATTTTTTTCCTCGGGAAATGAAGACTTAATTTAGACTTGTTGCATGGTAGCTATGACGTTCCTATTCATTTGATGTAAGGTTTAAGACCTTTTAAAGAAGAAAAAATGTGGTCTTATACTTTACTTGTAGAATACTTTAATAAACTGCTCCTCCATTTTGATGTAATTGGTTAAAGAAATTGATGAGATTGCTGAGGGCTAGTGATGGGTAAGAAAACTTATATTCTAGTTTAGGTGTTATTTCTCACTAGCAATGTGCTATTTAGCAATTTACACCTCAGTTTCCTCATTTTTAAAATGGTACCAATTACACTACTAAATGTAGCTAATGCAAAGATCAAACAAGCTTGTACATATTGGTACTTCATAAGTGGTAAATAAACGTTAGTTATCAACTTGAATAATTTTGCTAGACAATTCTACATTTCATTTAAAAATAATGGGTTATCGACTAAATTATGACTAGTATAAAATGACATCTAAACTGCTGAGAATTTTAACAGTATCAACTGAAGACAGAATATCTTGAATTAAAAATTAATGTGTAAAAAAGAGAACTGAGACTCAGTATAGATTCCCTTCATAATGTGTATCTTAGATTTGGGCATTAGAGGGCGCCAAGAGAACTTTGAAGCTAGTCTTTGGAACTTGGTTTACTCTAATTACATCAATATTTATAATGTTTTTCAAAGTGCTTTGCCTACATAAAACACAATTTTAAGATATTATGCTATAATAAAGATGATATTAACAATATTGTGGTTATAATTAAGTTCTTCACTTCTGAAAAGAAAAAAATAAATCTAGTGTATAAATTACCTATAATAGGACGACATCTTCAGAATAATGGGGCCATTATGGAATATGATGACAATTACAATTGATTCATTTTATTATTTGCTTATAATTAAAGTCTATTTGGCTAATATTTTATTGAATGACATGTGTCAATGAGTAGAAAAACAAACTAATAATGTTAAGAGCAGGAAATACCTAAAGATTAAATAATAACTCAGCCAGATTTTGAGACAAGAATAAAATAATCCTGTGTTTAAGTGTTTTAACTCTTTCTGATTGTTTGCATACAGTAGGTAATCAATATTTATTGATATGATTTGATTTGTGTTTCTTTTAGGAGAATATATTTTATCAGAGTGAACTAACAAGTTGGCTGTAACTCTTAATAATGTTTTTCAAAACAAGGTCTTGGATTATTATATGCCTCACAATCACCCAGGATGTTTTTAAGAAATGCTGATGCCTGAGCACCCGCTCCCCCCTCCCCCGCCCCCCTGCACCTCAGGCTGGTGGAGGAGGGACTTACCAGGTGGCTTTCACTGGTTTTTATGCCCAGGAATGTTTGAGAACCATTACATTAATTGTAGTCTTCTTTAACAAAACCAAAGCAAAATGACAATTTAAATGTTACCACCTACCCTAAAATAGTTTTGTCGACTTTGATAAAAGTCAAAAAGAAAAAAAATGTGTATGATTAGAAGAGAGAGAGGTCAAAAGAAAAGCCTAAGAGATTAAATATATAAATACACTCACTTGTTTCAGGTGTTTTATGGAAAAAGGGTGAACTCCAGGACTGCCAGTAGCTTTTACCTGTTTCTTGACATCTCACTTGAAATACATACTTAGTGTTTGGCTCCAAGTAGAATTCTGACTGTTGCGTATATGTAAAATTGGTGTCAAATTCCTTAACCTAAAATGGATGAATAACAATAATGAAATGATACACCGTGCTCTTAAAACGAACGATTATTCCATTTAGTAGAAATGCATGGAGCACCTGTTATGTTTCAGGCACTCTTCTGGGAAAATAAAGAGAAATAGGGTACTTTATATGAAATGGCCATACATAATCAAATGCATGTTATTTAACATTAAAAATGAAATACACATTGTGTTTGACAACTCTCTCAAGCTTTTAAATCTCAAGGAAATCCAAATGTAATATACTCTTAATTTTGGAATAGCTGATTTTAATGGAGTGAGAGAAATGGGGGACATAGTAGCAATTGTTTGAATCCTGTCTCTCCCCTCCTTTCGATCTCTTTCTGGAATTGGGTATTTAAATCAATAATTACTCATGAATAGTGAAATAATTTCACTTGCTAATGTTGACTTTTAGAAAAAATTACTCATAAGCTAATCTGTTAAATTGGTTCTTATTGCAGATTTATGCAGATTCTATAATGCCTAATGTGTGTGTGTGTGTGTGTGTGTGTGTGTGTGTGTG
>NW_011888932.1:5167963-5171869 GCF_000151845.1 Pteropus vampyrus | reverse complement strand
CATCAGTTTGAGACACCTCTTTTCTTGAAATTACATCTAAGTTTCTGGGAGCATCCTTGGGTGAAGGGAAAGAGTGTCTTGAGAGTTCTATAATCACAACTTCCTCCGACTCCCAGCCTGGGACATGGCCCTTCTCAGGGACTGGCCAGTGTCCAAACTCTTTTGATTCCTCCCCATTACTCTTGCCCCTGGCTCATTTTCCCTCTCTCTGCTCAGGTAGTCTTTATTATAATCTTGATCTAGTGTTTGGTAGAAGATGAAAGGTGGGTAATTATTAGGAAGCTTAGTCATGACTAATCACAGGTTCTTCCAAGTCTTCTATCTTATACCACTTTTGAAATGCAAAGGCCAAAGATTCGACCCTTTGCTATCTATACTGTTCTATTAGACATTTCAGGAAAAGAATGAATGCTTGGTTATGTACAGCGCATAAACTAAGAATGATTTTTACGTTTTTTAAATGGTTGGAAGAAAAGTAAAAGAAGACTATTTTATGATGCATGGAAATTATATGAAATTCAAATTTCACTGTATAAAAATGAAATGTTACTGGAATGCAACAATATCCATTCATTTATTGTTTATACTGCTTTCATTCTACAATTGCAAAGTTGAGTTGTTGGGACAGAAACCTTATGCTTGCAAAGCCTAAATTGTTTACTATTTGTCCCTTGAATTAAAAGTTTGCCAATACCTTGGTTTTGCTTAATTAGAGAAATGAGTCGCCATTAATCAATTTACTTGAATTTACAGCGAAGATCTCCTTACCTTACTATCACTGCTGTTGGGCACCATTAAACGCAAATTATAATACCAATAGCTAATGTTTTAAAATATTATCTATGTGAACAAGATATAAGAATCAGTGTAGATACAAAAATGATTATGGAACAGCCTTGCCTTCCAGGGACTCATAGTTAAAGGATTGGGAAATACACTTGTGAACAGGTAAGTATATACAACATGGCAAATGCTCCTGAGATAGTGTACACAGAAGTGGACAAGGATTGCTGCTGAGGGTTATGAGCTCAATTTTTGACGCAAGTTTGAGACGCCAGGGAAATAGTTCATGAACATAACCAACAAGTAGATAAATATTCTTCCCTTAGTGTCAGCCTTGCAGGATCGCCTGAGGAGCTGGCTGATACTTCACAGTCTACATGCAGCTTAGCTAAAAAGGGCTGAAAAGCATTCTCAATGTACTGATTTTGACTTTCAGAAGAACTTCCTTTGCTCTATCAAGCCTGCTGCATGTCTCCCCTGGAAGTTAAGATGAAGAGTAACAATAACATCCAGAATTTACTGAACATTAACTCTATTCCAGACTCTGGGCTAGCTTCTAACAGCATTTGATCATCCCCACAACTATTTGAGGTAGGTGCTTATCTTATTCCTATTTTAGGTATGAGAATAATGAGGCACAGAGTATATAAGGAACTTGCCCAAGATTGCACAACTAGAGAGTAGAAGAACCAGGCTTTGAACTCTAGAGCTGGTGCACTTAGCCACAAGCCTTTCCTGGTAGCTGCCTGCTACTTTGAAGTAAGGAACCTCCTTCCAGCAATATCTGATGGAGGTAGAACTGAGGTAGAAGAGCAAATCTGTAGTCCTTTGGGTCCTCCCATTCTTCTTAACTCTGACTTCTTGTCTCCCTACATGGAGGCAAAGACAACACTTTATGCATGACCCAGACAAAATTGATGGGGTAGCAGATGCACAACACAAAGCTTCATCTGGCTATTGCTGACTAGACTTTGCTCATCTGGATAGAAACAGAAATTCATCTTTTTCTGTGTGAGTGGTTACATTTGGAAAAATCATAGTAGAAGGGACAGGATACTGATTTTGGTTTAAAACCTGTTCTTTCATTTTCCAGATATTTTTGGGGGGCGCCCAAAGTGATGTAGCATCTGTGAGAGGTACTTAGGTATTAACAGTGTAAAGTTTGTACAGTCTGTCTTAATCTCTTTCAAGATCATTCTGTAATGGAGCTGATTCTATCACAAAAGGTTGTTATGAAGATTAAATGAGATAAGAATATTCTTTCAACTCCTTCATTTGCCTGCTGCTGATAAAGAGAGGGTTTTGAAAATTGAGCTCAAATTTACCTCAAAGTTACCAAGTCTCACAATGGTATATGTAGAAACACCAGGGGGAACAGAGAACAAGAGTTGGTTTCTTAAAGCCTATTCAGAGATTCTGATAACTATTCCTTACTATTTTTTTAAACATTATGATGGCCTGTTACCTCCTCTTACTTATGCTGAATAAGGGAGATTCATATTCTCAGTATCATGCCGTGACAGTGACACTACACAAGGGCCCCAGGTGTCCTATCTGAGCAAACCCCTATTAACTCAAATTCTAAAACTCAAGAATTTCATTTCGATTGTTTTCAATTTTACCTAAATTCCACACAGGCAAAAGATTGGCTGTGGATTTTTGTTTCATGTTTGTCTTGCTTGTCCCAGGCTTTAAGCATGGGGTTGCTGTGCACAGAGATGCCATAATTATTTAGTCAAGGAGTCCAGTGTGTCATTACTGGGCTATTCACCAAATGATGCAGCTTGTGAAGTCAAATCTAAACAAATGAAAAGTGTAATCTAAACAACTGTAAAATTCACATTTCTGATTTAAATGAGTAAGAGTAATAAAAAATTTGACATCAGGAATTTATTTTTAAAGGGCAATCTTTAGAAGATATCATGAGATCAATATAGTTTTACTCTTGCCTTCTTGACCCTCTTTAAACACATTGCTCTCCAGCAAGATGTTCAGAACGATGAGGCTGAAGCAGTAGAAGGCTTTGGAGTCACACTAATCGTAATCGCCAAAGATTAGTGTTAAATATACATCATTTCATTTAACTCCCTGAAAACCAGTTAGTTCATACATGATACATAACTGTTTTTTTAAAAGGAAAATTATTATTTTATTATTTTATTTTATTTAGATGAGTGTGTTCTATCCACCATCTTCACTCAGAACTAATTTTCTTCTTTTGTTTCCACCCATTCCCCAACCCCCTCCCCTTGGGCAACCATCAGCTTGTTCTCGATATCTATGTGTCTGTTTTGTTTTGTTTTGTTTATTTGTTTGTTTGTTTTTTAGATTCCACATATATGTGAAATCATATAGTATTTTTCTTTCCCTGTCTGACTTTTTCACTTAGCTTAATACCCACAGGTCCATCCATGTTGTTACAAATGGTAAGATTTCATTCTTCTTTACAGCTGAGTAAAATTTCATTGTGTATATATATCACATCTTTTTTATTCATATATCCATCATACATGATATGTAACTCTTAATTAATCAAAGCCAGACAACTCTATGCCTTAATTATTTTGACTAAATGGCAGTTTATGTACTTGAAAATAATAAAATGGCATTTCTTTTCAAATGCCCAAAATTGGAACTTTTTCCTCAGATTAGTGTTCCCCTATAGTTCAAATTAGTTTGTTTTTATTAATATTCACAGGTACTGTTGTGTGTTGTGATTTTATTAACTAACCTTAGACCTATGCCTCTCTTAAGACACTTGGTAGCTTACCATTGGTACTTAAGGATGGTTAGTTTGTCTAGACATTCATTTTTTACCTTATGCTCATCTAAGACTAAGGCCAATACTAATAAGAGATCTCACATTTTGAATTTCACATTTTTTCACTTAAAAAGAAACACTATAAATTTGAAGTTATTTTTAAATAGTTTTTATTTTTCTAGATGCCTCTCAGCATGGAAGTGTAAATTTTACTCTAGAAGATACTGAATTACAAGGAGCCGAATAGATGGCTGTCTCTTAGCTAAACTTTGTCTGTTTAGCAACTTACAAAGGCAAGAGAACCTTTTCAGAAAACATTTCTGTGTTTTGAAGCATGTGGTAATCATTATGAAAATTAGAGT
>NW_011888932.1:5164588-5166430 GCF_000151845.1 Pteropus vampyrus | reverse complement strand
GATAGAGTCAGCACAGAGCAGGTCAATGCAGCAAAGATCTAAGCCTTTAGATTTGAATGAGCTTACTATAATGAATATATATTGTATAACATGTACTTGAACATGTAATCTGTTGCACAAATCTCAAATGTTGAATTTTTGCTCTCATTGTTTAGGTTTCAAAGATTCCCATAAGATTTTATGGGAATCTTAGTATATGATAAAAGTATATGATAAAACTATAAAAGAAAATATCTATAATAGGAAGTAAATGATAAATATTTTAAAATGAACTGACCATCCATTTGGAAAACAAACTGAATTAGATCCTGTGGAAGACATTGATTGACAGCCAAACAACCATTCCCAAATCTCCTTTCCTTTTCCTACCAGAGGTAACTTCTGTCTTTAATTTTATGGTAATGATTCTATTGATTTTCATTTTTTTTACCTCATCTGTATCTATCCATAAACAATATATCATTTAGTTTTAACTGCCATGAACTATTTACAAACTGAAAAATAAAACACAAAAATCCCCCCAAAACTGTCAAGTCATCAGAGATGTTATAATACAAATTTTTAATTGTATTAAAATAAAGAACCAGATTATTGTTATTGGTATCTTTCCAACAGCATGTATTAACCCATAATTATTCAATGGAGAAGAATTAGTGTTCAAAATGGCAGCCAAAAGGCACTACACTTTTTGTATTAAAATTTAATTTTTATCCAAGAAGTTTAAGCATTCCTCTCACGAGTAATTTTGGCACAGTGTTACTGCACTATTAACTTAGCCCTGCCTCTTGATGCACTCTCTTCAGCTTAATTAAAGTCCAGCTGTTAAGTGGAAATTGCTCCCAGGAGAGTCCACTGTCTTCAGTTTCATAAAGCAGTTCATTTATCTAACTTGCAATGTCTCATTCTTACAGTTTCACAGATAAATATAGCTCATCTATTAATAAGCTGGTGGCTTTGTTAGGTGGAGTCTCCTGTACCGTTAACTTGTATTTTTCAACCTGAGTTTCTAAGAGTCCATTTTGGATAATGAGAAAGGAGGAGGAGAAGAAGGAGGGTGAGGAGGAGGACGTGCAGGAGAAATAACAACTCTAAACAAGAGGCTCCCAGGTTCACAGTGTGAGAAGTCAGATTTGGAGGTGGCGACTACATGAGATTTTCCCTTTATGGGAAGTGGGGTGATGGTTAGCTATGGAAAGTCAGCAAGTCTGGGATGAAATCTAGCTCTTCTCTTCACTAGCTATGTGACCTTGAGCAAATTATTTCATCCTTTTCTTCATCTGTAAAATGGGCACCATACCACGTGTGATTGTTTCCAGAATTTAATGTGATGTGTGTTTTGTCTGGGACACAGTAAGTGTTCAATAAATGAGTACAATAATAATAAGATCATAATAAGATCACAATGATAATGACAGTAATATTACTAATAATAATTTAGTTCCTAAAAATGACATTGCCAAAATGATACTGGACACGATAGCCTTTAAATATTGTTAATCCATCAAAGGCAATCTGTTTTAAGAAAAAGGCATATTGCAGAATTCTACCTCAAAATGTAAATTTATGAAAATGCGTAGGTCATGGTCAAGAGAACTATAATTCCAAGAATATACAATACAATGGAGTTACTTTTCCTCACCATAGTCAGCAGTGTTTGGTTTCAATCTGGTGTTCAGAGCATAATGATAAATTTTTAGACCAATCCTGTTAGCTGAGATACTTGAGTTTAGTCCAGACAGAAGTTGAGAAGAGATATTAATTCCAGTCAAAGACCCTAATGATCCCCCTAAAATATCCATGTTGTACCCCAAAAGAAGGCATCACATCCCTTTGATCATTAGC
>NW_011888932.1:5160922-5162698 GCF_000151845.1 Pteropus vampyrus | reverse complement strand
GATCTCCCAACAGAGGGTGATCCACACTTGCTGCCCTTTGGCTGAACTCTGGTTTTAGGGTTAGGATGTAATTGTAACAGGTTCAAGTTGTCAAAGGCCTAATTACTTTTTGGAATTTATTTTAAGGAAGAAACTAACTACACACAAAACTTTAGCCAAAAGGTTGTTCATGACAGTCTAGTTTATAAGGGTAAAAATTTGAAAATAGTGGAAATCTCCAATAATAAGTGACTAAAGACATTTATTAAGAATAATATCATAGATTAAATTAATAAAAATATTTATTCTACATTGTAAGTTTTAAAAGGCGAGATCTAGAAATATCTGAAGCAAAAAATGTTAACATTTGTTAAATTTGGCTGATAAACATAGAGATGTATACATAATTCTCCACAATTTTCTATGTGTTTTGTAAAACTTTTCAAAATAAAAACAAAAACATAACTTCCACCATAGGGTATACAGAAAAATTCTTTAGTATGCTATACTTCTCACATCATAAAACTCGTAGCACTTTATTCTAATCCTTATTTCTTTTCATCTTCTCTAGGAGATCACAAGATATTTAGGGCAACAGATACCTTTATATTATTTCTCCTAGCCCTTAGAACAATGCTCAAACATAAGAAATTATTAATAAATATTTTTAAAAGCACACACACTTGTGCAGAAATTATGGGTAATTCTTGTATACTTTATCATGATCTAGAGGAACTTTTGAGGAACTTTCAGATCTAGACTTCATTCTACTAGGTCAGCACAAATTAGTTGTTTATTCATAAAAATATAGACTTTCTTATTCTTTACCTATGTCATCCAGGTGAATTTGCAGTTGTTTTGACTTCTCCATGCCTAGTACATTTTCAGCTTGGACCCAAACCAAATAGTTCTTGCCTCCTCGTAATGAATCAATGGAGATGTTAATATAATTTGAGGTGAGATATTGTTGTTCTTCTTTTGTCTCTAAACTTAAAAAAAAAAAAAAAGATTATAATCATCAGTTATGTCTGGCTTGAAATAATTATTCCTCAATTTTTTTTAAGGTTACCTTTTTAGTTTGCCTTCAGAAGGCAACATTTACTGAAAAATGAATCAAAATTGATTTTATTTTGAAAATGTAAAAAAATAAATTCAAGACTATCTAGGACCACAGCATAACTTTCATGGGCCCTAAGCAATTTTGTCCTCATGGACTCCTTTCATTAAGAAAAAAATAGTACGTGTGTGTGTGCGTGCATGTGTGTATACATTTTTATAGGTAGTATTTTACAACTGTTGTTATAAAAGCAAATATATTAATATTATATATTAAAACATTTTCTTTGACTTAACAGTTCATTTTTTCCTTCTGATTTAAAATGTAATTAAACATTTTTGTGGACTCCTGAAAGTAGTGAACTCTCTGGGCACCATGCCTAATCTGCCTGGTGAATAAGTCGGCTCTGGACATAGCTTGAAATAAATGAGTATCTTCTGGGAAAGAGCACTGCCTAAGGGTTCAGTGCAAGGGCTTTGAATCAGGCATTTCTACCAGAGGTAGAGTGAGGGGTAAGAATGAGGTGTGGGGTGATGATGGGGTGAGAGATATGAATGGGGTAGAGGAAGACTAACCTTCCAGGTAGAAAAGAACAGCATGTTCTGAAACAAATAAATTAGATTAAATGCCATTTTTGAGAAAGTTCAACAAGTTCAATACTCTGGAGCATGAAAATGCAAGAAGTAACTTGAAGTAGAGCAGACTGGGTCTTGAGGATTTTGAGGGTAAAACTGACTGGA
>NW_011888932.1:5157092-5160872 GCF_000151845.1 Pteropus vampyrus | reverse complement strand
AAAATGTAAATTTATGAAAATGCGTAGGTCATGGTCAAGAGAACTATAATTCCAAGAATATACAATACAATGGAGTTACTTTTCCTCACCATAGTCAGCAGTGTTTGGTTTCAATCTGGTGTTCAGAGCATAATGATAAATTTTTAGACCAATCCTGTTAGCTGAGATACTTGAGTTTAGTCCAGACAGAAGTTGAGAAGAGATATTAATTCCAGTCAAAGACCCTAATGATCCCCCTAAAATATCCATGTTGTACCCCAAAAGAAGGCATCACATCCCTTTGATCATTAGCGGGAAAGCTGTCAGACACATTGCAATGTGCTTTTAAATAAAAACTGAGGGTAGGAATTGAGGATGTTAGAATTAGAAGTTCCCTAACTCTGCAGTCTCAGATTTCTTAATGCCACCCAGCCTCAGTTCCTCTTGTATACATTATAATCTCTTCTGCAAAATAAGGGTTTTGTGAGGGTTAAATAAAATAATGTATGTAATAGCAGTTAGCCCTGAAGAAAGTGCTGCATAAATATTAGCTTGCTGAAATCATCTTTAACACAGTAGTCTCCCCTTATTTGTAGGGAAGTGGTTCCAAGACCCCCAGTGGATGTCTGAAACCACAGATAGTAACAAACCCTGTGTATATTATGTTTTTTCCTGTACATATATACCTATGATAAAGTTTAATTTATAATTAGACACTAAGATATTAATAGCAATAACTAATAATAAAATAGAATAATTTTAACAATATATTGTAATAAAGGTTATGTAGATGTGTGCTCTGTCTGTCTCCATCTCTCTCTCTCTCTCTTATAATATTTTATTGTATAGTACTCACCTTTTCACTTAAAGGAAGCACTTTATAGCTCCTCTTTGACATATCCAAATTGTCAGCGTCATTACTCTTGCACTTTGAGGTCATTACAAAGTAAAATAAGGGTGGCTTGAACACAACCATGGTGATACCATGACAGTCAATCTGATAACTGAGACAGCTACTAAGTGACTAACAGACAGGTAGCATATACATAATAGCTGGAAACTGGAGACAAAGGGATGATTCACAGGCAGAACGTAACCAGATGCCTAGAGATTTCATCACGTTACTCAGAATGGCACACAATTTAAAACATATAAATTGTTTACTTCTGGAATTTTCCATTTAATATTTTTGGACTGTGGTTGACCAAACATAATTGAAATCACATAAAGCGGAACCACAGATAAGAGGAGAGTACTACGATAAAAACAGGAATAAATGGCAGTAGGATCTCCCAACAGAGGGTGATCCACACTTGCTGCCCTTTGGCTGAACTCTGGTTTTAGGGTTAGGATGTAATTGTAACAGGTTCAAGTTGTCAAAGGCCTAATTACTTTTTGGAATTCATTTTAAGGAAGAAACTAACTACACACAAAACTTTAGCCAAAAGGTTGTTCATGACAGTCTAGTTTATAAGGGTAAAAATTTGAAAACAGTGGAAATCTCCAATAATAAGTGACTAAAGACATTTATTAAAAATAATATCATAGATTAAATTAATAAAAATATTTATTCTACATTGTAAGTTTTAAAAGGCGAGATCTAGAAATATCTGAAGCAAAAAATGTTAACATTTGTTAAATTTGGCTGATAAACATAGAGATGTATACATAATTCTCCACAATTTTCTATGTGTTTTGTAAAACTTTTCAAAATAAAAACAAAAACATAACTTCCACCATAGGGTATACAGAAAAATTCTTTAGTATGCTATACTTCTCACATCATAAAACTCGTAGCACTTTATTCTAATCCTTATTTCTTTTCATCTTCTCTAGGAGATCACAAGATATTTAGGGCAACAGATACCTTTATATTATTTCTCCTAGCCCTTAGAACAATGCTCAAACATAAGAAATTATTAATAAATATTTTTAAAAGCACACACACTTGTGCAGAAATTATGGGTAATTCTTGTATACTTTATCATGATCTAGAGGAACTTTTGAGGAACTTTCAGATCTAGACTTCATTCTACTAGGTCAGCACAAATTAGTTGTTTATTCATAAAAATATAGACTTTCTTATTCTTTACCTATGTCATCCAGGTGAATTTGCAGTTGTTTTGACTTCTCCATGCCTAGTACATTTTCAGCTTGGACCCAAACCAAATAGTTCTTGCCTCCTCGTAATGAATCAATGGAGATGTTAATATAATTTGAGGTGAGATATTGTTGTTCTTCTTTTGTCTCTAAACTTAAAAAAAAAAAAAAAGATTATAATCATCAGTTATGTCTGGCTTGAAATAATTATTCCTCAATTTTTTTTAAGGTTACCTTTTTAGTTTGCCTTCAGAAGGCAACATTTACTGAAAAATGAATCAAAATTGATTTTATTTTGAGAATGTAAAAAAATAAATTCAAGACTATCTAGGACCACAGCATAACTTTCATGGGCCCTAAGCAATTTTGTCCTCATGGACTCCTTTCATTAAGAAAAAAATAGTACGTGTGTGTGTGCGTGCATGTGTGTATACATTTTTATAGGTAGTATTTTACAACTGTTGTTATAAAAGCAAATATATTAATATTATATATTAAAACATTTTCTTTGACTTAACAGTTCATTTTTTCCTTCTGATTTAAAATGTAATTAAACATTTTTGTGGACTCCTGAAAGTAGTGAACTCTCTGGGCACCGTGCCTAATCTGCCTGGTGAATAAGTCGGCTCTGGACATAGCTTGAAATAAATGAGTATCTTCTGGGAAAGAGCACTGCCTAAGGGTTCAGTGCAAGGGCTTTGAATCAGGCATTTCTACCAGAGGTAGAGTGAGGGGTAAGAATGAGGTGTGGGGTGATGATGGGGTGAGAGATATGAATGGGGTAGAGGAAGACTAACCTTCCAGGTAGAAAAGAACAGCATGTTCTGAAACAAATAAATTAGATTAAATGCCATTTTTGAGAAAGTTCAACAAGTTCAATACTCTGGAGCATGAAAATGCAAGAAGTAACTTGAAGTAGAGCAGACTGGGTCTTGAGGATTTTGAGGGTAAAACTGACTGGACCTGGTGGCTAATTGAATGAGGGGAAAGGAAATCATTTGCTGCTGGAGAATGGAGAAGCTGGAGGGGAGAGACCCAGTTAGGAAAGAGAGCTAGAAAGAGCTATTAAATTATTACTTCAAAATATATTTATCTAAGTGTTTATAATTGAATGATCAAGGATCTCTAGCCTGCCAATTAAACTTGGTAAAATTTCAAATGTTATTTGTTAAGGCTAAAACTTGAAGATTTATTAATTGACATTGGCTTGGAACAAAAAGTTTGAGCCTCTCTTCTAATTCTTTTAAAAATTCTATTCTGCAATATTTTAAGAGTAGGGGTTGGGAGTAGTGGAGGGTACTGAGGAATGTTTCTTCCCTCATTTACTGGTTTCTGTGAGGAGAGAGTGTCCTTAAACCTCCCCGTCTCTTGTCTCGCCCCTGGCTCACTCTTCCCTCTTGAAAGTGGGGGTGATTCTACTCAGGAAGAACTGGGCATTGCACCTCAGTCCCTCCCTCTTTCTTTTTTCTGCAGGAGTCAGAAGACCAAAGAAATGACTTGTTTTTGTCTGCTCCTCCAATATGCTGTAGGATTTAGAGGAGTGAGGCCCCATGTGGCAATCTGCAGCTATCTAGTGCTGCCTGTGATGGGTGGTGAGGGAAATAAATCTGTTTATTCTGGGAGGATTAGTATTAGAAAGTTTACTATTGCCATATACCAAAGCCATGTTCTCCATTATCAAGCTTCATCAGTACATATTAT
>NW_011888932.1:5149767-5156272 GCF_000151845.1 Pteropus vampyrus | reverse complement strand
GTTATATTACTTGAAGATTCCTAAGTTAATTGTATTGCATTAATATCAATACTCTAGATTAAAAGAGAAATAACCTTGAAATTTGAACAATGGTGAAGACAAGTACCCTATGTTCTTATACTTAATGAATAGAATGCTTTGCAAATTTGCATGTCATTCTTGATCAGAGGTCATGTCCATCTTTTCTGCACTATTCTAATTATAGTACCTGGGGTACTGAAGCAAACACTGGCCTGATTTCTTTATCTAATATCATCGATTGCCCTCTGTCATAGCGGATTGACTTTATGGGGAAGAAACAATTTAAAAATCACTGGCATTTTATCCCTAGAGCTCTACTTTAGGTTCTGTAACTACCATATGTCTACACAGCAACTCCTGAATTTCTTTAACCCCAGAATATCCCAGCCAGAATTATAACTTGGCAGCCATTTAGACTTGTTGAAATCCAGAAGGACATGCTTGCTGAGACAGAAAACTCCAGGAAGGAAAAGAGGAATCAGCCTTACACTACCAAGTAATAAATGCATTTATAAATCAAAATACTACAGAAATTATATTTTTATTTTTTAAACTCATTGCCACTACCAGATTAGGGTAACTTCAGTAGGCAATAAAGAAATCTCTCTAAGGGTGACAGGGATGGGGGTGCGGGGGAAGAGGGTACATAGCATGTAGCTACTCTAGTTCAGCTCAGGTTTTTAAACCCTCAGTGCATATTTTCCAGTGCTGCCTCTTTCCTTTCACCAGCAAGGACATCACTATGAACACCATGAAGAGAACAAGTAGGACATATAGTGGCAGACTTGGTTCAAATTCCAGCTCTGCCCCTTGATAAACTGTGGGACTTGGAGCCAGTTACTTAACCGCTATGTACTTCAGTTTACTCATCTGTAAAAAAAAATTATAACATCATTGTTATCATGAGATAAATTAATAAATGAGATAAGAAAGCATGGAATAGGTGGCTTCACACATGATTAAGGGCTTATTAGAAAACAATTATTACTATGAATTAAAAGATATTTATGACATATGACTTTTATACATTCTAAAAAATAAAAATTTTAAAATTGCTGTATTTCGACAAGTGAAATTTTATATTGTTTGTATCTGTGGTTGAATCATGCCATTAAATTCAAGTATTTACATAGTTGCCTTATATTCTTTCTGAAAAAAAAAATTAGCAGAGAATTTGCTACAAGATATGCTAACCTCATGCTAAATAAGAATTAAAATGTGAAAATAAGAAAATGGCAGCTATAGGCAAGTAGTAAGTAGGGCATCTTTGAATATTTTCCAGTTAGAGAAAACCACATACATGTTCTTAATTGGTTTGAGGCTAATCCTTTTACCGCATGTATTGAGACCACAAGTCAAAATGAAAATGTGTTATCAAACTGTCATTAACCATAGTTACTAGGTAATTTAATTCTGCTTTTAAAACCTACCTTATATTATCACCTAGACCACAAAGCACTATTTTAGATAAAGAATTTAGTAACAATGACTGACTCTGCTTTGGGACTATTTTTATATAAAACTATATATTACAAAGTTTTTGAATTTCTTATTTCTATTTTGTTTTTCATGGGCTAATTAACATATAATAGATTATTTGTTGAAGGGAATCAGTATTATTTATATGTCTCTGAAGTTCCTTGTGCACCTAGCTCTAGTTATAGTTAACAGATTTTCAATAAACACTGCCATTTTATGGTGATAATGGTGAATGTGTCTTTCATTTATTTAATCACTCATTCAACATTATTTATTTAATATCCACTATATTCCAAGCACTACTTTAGACGTTGGGGCTACAACAGTGAACAAAACAGATAAAGTCCCAACGTTCATAGAGCATACATTCTAGTAGAAACAAATAAATATATAGTATGTCTTGTGATGATACATGTTCAGAATTAAAATAAAGCAAAAAAGGGTTAGGAAGTGTTACAAGTAGGGGTGGAGAAAATTTTTTGTTTTAGGGAGATGAGAAAGTGACATCAAGAGCAGTAAATGATCAATTCTTGTGGCTTTCTGGAGGAAGAGCATTCTAGGCAATCTGCAAAGGCCCTGAGTCAGGACCTTGCTTGTTCTATTCAAAGAAGAGTAAAGAAGCCAATAAGGGTTGGTAGAGTGAGGGAGATGGAAAGAGATTAGAGAAGAGAGCAGAGGGTTATGGAGGATGGAGAAATTTAGAAGGCCTTGTAAGGTCATATAGGGTCATTGAAGGACTCTGGTTTTGATCTCTGAGTAAAATGGGAGATTTCCAGCAGAGGAGTGACATGATCTGAAGTGCATGTGAAAAGGATTACTCTGGCTACTTGTGAATAACTAATGAACTATAGGAAGGCTTGGGCACCAGTTTGGAACTCAGATGAGAGATGATGTGGCTTGGACCAGGGTTTCTATGTAGGTAGTGAGAAGAGGTCAAATTTTAAAGACAGATCCAATAGGTTTTGCTGATCATTTGTAGAGAACAATCCAGGAGAATGCCAATAGTTATGACCTGAATAATGTGAAGGATGGAGTTTAAACAGTGCCGTTTACCGAGAAGGGTAATGCAAGTCTAGGGAGAGGAAACTGAGTGTTTGATTTTGAAAATGTTAGCTTTGAGTGATCTTTGAATTTCTAAGAAGAAATGTTGAGTACGATGTTAGAAATATGGTAGCTGCAGTTCAGGAGAGATGTCTGGACTAGAGATATAAATTAGGGAGTTTTATACCATACATTTGTATGAGATCTTTTAGATAATGAGTGTAGGTAGGGATAATAAGAGATCCTGGGATAGTTCTCTGGGGGCCTATTACTTTACAGGAAATGAAGAGGAATCAGTCAGAGACTGATGAAAAGCATCTAGGAAGGAGAGAAGAGAACCATCAGGGGGTGGTGTCCTAGATGCCAAAAAGAAGGAATTAAAAAGCTAAATTAAATACACCTGATAGTAACGCTCTTGAAAGGAAGAGAAAGACTAGGAATAAGCTGCTGGATTTGGCAATGGGGAAATCATTAGTGGCACTCTTTCAGATTAAAGAGAGGATGAGAAGAGAGGAAACAGGTAAAATATAGGTGTCTTTTTGGAGGATTTTTGCCATAAAGAGCAGAGAAATAAGGTAGTGGAGGAAAGGGATTAATGGAGGGCTGTATTTTTCAAGAGGGCAGATGCTATAGCATGTTTGAAAACTGATGGGAATAATTCAGTAAAGATAGAAAAGGTGATGAGACAGAAGAAAGAGGGGAATGTTGCTGGAGCAGTGCCCTCCAGTAGGCAGGAAGGATAAGATCTGGTACAAAAGTGGAGAATTGGCTTCAGGGCAATGGTAGTTCACCCACAGCAGTAGAAGAGAAGACCAAGTATGTGGGTACAGATATCAATTCATCAGGAGATGAAAGAGATTGTGGTGTATCTCATTGCTCTTATTTTCTCAGAGAAATAGAAAGTAGGTAATCTGTAGAGAACGAGGAGGGAGAAAAGATGTTGGAGATCAGAGAAGAGAGAAAAGGTAATGAAATAATTATCTGGCTTACTGAGGGAGTGACTTGGCCAGTGAAATGTATTGGGACCACTGGGTGGCTCTCTGGGCTCAGCTGAGGTTAGTGGTCATGAATATAAAGTAGTATCAGTGAGTAAGTTTGCGTTTTTCTCCAGTCACAATTAGCTTTCCGAGTACAGGTACAGAATTGATGAGAAAAGAGATTTAAAAATGTGAACTGCTCATTGAGTTCTAAAAGAATAACTGAAACTTAACATCAGAGCTTAAAAATATTTGGAATCATATCTAAGGACTCTTTCTGGCTGTTAAGAATATGCAAATAAAAAAGAAGACAAGCAGACCTTATGAAACAGCAGAAGAGGCAATTGATTTTAGGGGGTCTAAAATGATATTTCATCTAAAAATAATTGCCCTATTAATTTTTCATGGTGTCTGAAAATTCCACCATTGATGTTTTTCTAAAAAAATTATGAGCTTTTCACACACAGAAATGGTGTCTACTTTTTTTTTTTAATCTCTAGAGTTTAACACAGTGCTAAGAAGACACAAAATGTTAAATAAGTATTTATTGGGTTGACTTGAATTGATTGTAATGAAGGGACACCATCATTCATTAATTTTCATTCAACAAGAATTTGTTGAGTAGAAGGCACTGTGCCAGACATTAAAAGAGTTTCCAAGATAAAGAATGAACACGTTTACATGAAACTGTAAAGGGCATCAGGACAACAGTATGGAGATACTTATTAGCAGAAGTCCATTTTTTCCCTTTCTATTACCACTTACTGATACATAGCAAACTACAGAAGGGCACAGGAGGGTATGTGAATGGCCATGAAGCTCTGCTAGTGGAGTCACTACAAAGGTATTGAGGAGAAAGTTCTTGAAGTAATACAGGCACAATTGCTCTACTTTATAACTTCAACCCAAGACCAGAAGAAATCTCTGAGGGCCCTTACACTGCTTTTGAGGGATCATCATTTTACTGCCACTGGTGAAACAAGTAGGCAGGCTGAGATAAAATGCCGGTCAGAGTATATGATTTTACTGGAAAATAAAACCACATGAGTTGGAAATGAAACCTCGCAAATGCTGATCTCTACCTATCTGCCAAAGTGGAAAATACACAAAGAACCCAGGATCCAGGAGAGCCTTTTAAATCTGATACTTTCTACTTCAACCACAAAACTCATTATAAGTCAGCTTTTTTCCTGGGAAGAAAGATCTTTTTGCTAATTAGAAAAATTGACTTTCTTCTCTAAATTTTTTTTAACTCATGAGTGTGTTTTTAATTATGAGATGAAAAGGTGTTTATCTGTGTTTATAGGAGCTCGTTCTTTGAATTTTCTATAAGAGAACATTCATTTTTATGCTAATCTTTCATGTCTTCTTTAAAATATGATAAGAGCTCAGTAATCTGGACTCTATTAATTCAGAATTTGAGTTAGGATTGCCTAATTTGGGCTATAATTTACTCATGGATTTCTGGACAAGTAAAAAAAATTTTTAATATATATGACCTTTTATTATTATTTTTTAACTGTGAATTAGACTGTGAAGGGAAAATGCAGGAAATATTTATTTCTAGTTATCAGTTAGAATAATCACTCAACAAATATTTATTGAGAACTTACTACGTGCCAAGCATTCTAGGCTCAAGCAATACAGCAGTGAACCATAAACAAAAATTATTGCCCACACTGAGTTTATATTCCAGTTAGAATGAATGAGTGAATTTGCTATTGACATATGTACAACAGCTAGAAAATTAGTCTTAGTTTTAAGATCATATTTAACATCTCTTTCTAGTAATCCATCCAAAATTACTGTTACTTGAAAATAATATAAATAAAATTATTATTTATAGTATCTTCTAGATGATTTTTTTTAAAAAAATGGCTTTACATTAATCTTCACAAACCAGTCAGGTTTTGATGGAAAAACAAATCAAATAAGTTGGAACTCTAATACACTCCTGGTAAAAATCTAAAATGGTGTGGCTGCTTTAGAAAACAGAATGGCAGTTCCTCAAAAGG
The DNA here is from genome assembly GCF_000151845.1 of Pteropus vampyrus. NCBI lineage: Eukaryota > Metazoa > Chordata > Mammalia > Chiroptera > Pteropodidae > Pteropus > Pteropus vampyrus. The sequence continues at coordinate 5,150,739 of NW_011888932.1, read as the reverse complement.
TTAAACAGAATTACCATGTGACCCAGTAATTCTAATCCTAAGTATATGCCCAAGAGAAGGTAAAACATGTCTACATAAAATATTGTATATGAATATTAATAGAAGTATTATGCATAATAGCCAAAAAGTGAAAACAATTCAAATTATATTAACTAACAAATAGTTAAATAAAGTGTGGTATATCCATACAATGGAATATTAGGCTATAACAGAAATGAAGTTCTGATACATGCTATACCATGGATGAACCTTGAAAACGTGCCAAGTGCAAGAAGCCAGTCATAAAAGACCAGATAGTATATGGTCTTTTTATATGAAGTTTCTAGAATAGGCAAATCCTAGGAGGATGACTAAGGCTGGGAAAGTTGAAGGAAAATTGGGAATGATGGCTAATGGATACGGGATTTCTTTCTGGTATGATGAAAATGTTCTAAAATCGATGGTGCTGATAGTTGTACAACTCTGTGAATATACTAAAATTGTTGAATGGTACACTTTAAATAAGGTGAATTATATAGTATGAGAATTATACTCAACAAAGTATATATTTTTGTATTTTTAAAAATTAACCAACCAATCAACCAAGATCAGCCATGAGATAGGAAAAAGATCCAGGAGACAGCAAAAATCCTCAAGGCACTATGCTCTCTCTGTCAATCTAGCACTTTCTATTTTTTCTGTGAGCTTGACCTGTCTTCTCATACTGCTCTCATTTTCACATTCTTCAAGTGAACTTAGCAATGGGATCCTTGTTAGAATTTTGGCTCCCTTATGTCTTAGCCAAGTGACTTTGGAGAAATAATCTGGGCTCTCCAAGCCTTCTGTCAAAGGGAACAATAATAACAGTTACTTCACGAAGTTGAAGATTGAAGATGTAATGCACATGAAGTACATACAAAACACATTACTTAGCATATTGTGTATTACTTGTCAATGAAACTCATTTTTCAGTGTTTCCATAATCCATCTCTT
>NW_011888932.1:5146980-5149666 GCF_000151845.1 Pteropus vampyrus | reverse complement strand
ATTGCTTAACCTTGCTAAGCCTCAGTTGCCTTGTCTACAAAAATTGGAAAAATAACCTTACATACCTCACAAGGTCGTGTAAGGGGTTAAATGAGGGAACACATATAAAGGTTTTGGCTCAGTATGAGGCAAACAGTAAGGGTCCAATAATTTTTTTTAAATAAGTAATTTGTGAAAGTTTTGAGAGAAAAAATTGTACTTTAATACAGTACTATTCAAAAAGATATATTCATTCCTATGCTCACTGCAGCATTATTTACAATAGTCAAGATATGGAAGCAACCTAAGTATTCATCAATAGACGATTGGATAAAGAAAATGTACATATACACAATGGAATATTACTCAGCCATAGAAAAGAATGAAATCTTACCATTTGCAATAACATGGATGGACCTAGAGGGTATTATGCTAAGTGAAGTAAGTCAGACAGAGAAAGACAAATACCATATGATCTCACTTGTATGTGGAGTCTAAAAAACAAAACAAACAAACAAAACAGAAACAAACTCATAGATACAGAGAACAAACTGGTGATTGACAAATAGAAGCAAGGTTGATAGACTGGGTGAAAAAGGTGAAGGGATGAAGAAGTACAAATTGGCAGTTACAAAATAGTCATGGGGACGTAAAGTACAGCTTAGGGAATGTAGTCTATAAAATTGCAATAACTGTGTATGGTGTCAGGTGGGTACTAGACTTATCAGAGGGGATCACTTTGTAAGTCTCATAAATGTGTATCTACTATGCTGTACACCTGAAACTGATATAATATTGAATATCAACTGTAATTGAAAAATTAAAAATATATAAACAAACAAATAAACAAAACAAGAAATATTGATAGGGTGACCAACTTATCCCAGTTTGCTCACAACGTTTTTCAAATTAATGGTTTTATTTCCATTTTTAACACTAGCAGAGGAATCCAAAATAGACTGATGTACATGGATATAGTTTAAACGTAATGTAGAAAGATTTGCACTATGTGCATTGAAGAATAGAAGGATTATTTTCACGTCAGCTATTTTCTATTTTGCAGTTTCTGAATATAGAAACTAAATACATATTCCACAAAGCCTCCCTCAACTCTAAGTGGAAAGTGACTACTTTCATTCAATTATTACTTTCAGTTTTAAAATGCAAAGTTTTATATCCCAGGAGCTCCCTCTAGACTCAAGCAAACCAGGAAAGTTGGCCTATATGGACACCAAAATTGGCCTATATGGACACCAAATTCAAGTTTGGGGAGGGGGATCATTATTAATAATAATAGTTTTCATGAATTTAGTGCTAAGCATGGACCTGACACAGTGATGCACCCTTTAAAGGCCAAATACCACCTAAATAATCAGAACAAACCTGTGCAATAGGTTTAGGCCTAGTTTAAAGTAAAGAGATGGCAAGTTGGAGAGATTGAGTAAATTACCTAAACCCTCGAAGAAGGTTGCTCTGGGATTTAAAGGAAAGGTTCTTCTAAAATTGTGTCATGCTGTATCACCATTAGGCCCTTGTTCACCAATGAATAAAAAGTTTAGAAAGGTTATCAAGCACCTTGCCCCATGAAGTGAAAATGTTAATGGCCCGAAAAGGGTTTTGGCAATTTCACTGATCATAATTAGGGAGTTGGAGATCATCTGATTGTTTATTTAATGTTTGAGGCTGATTCCTCGGATCTCTGTTGGAGGTAGAACACTGGCTGAACTGTAGTGGATTTGTTTGTGTTAAAGTGTTGAGGAAAGAACCTACCTCTTCACATATACCACATACTTTGTGTCTATGTAGGTGGGCTTCCCGGTATTCCAGGTACAAGTCATGTTGCCTGAATACTCATAAATGACACAGGTGACCTTGTCAGGAACATCTGGTGGATCTGCAACAAAACAGATCACTTAAGAGCCACTATAGAAACATAAAGTTCGTTGTAACATACTTAGTTGATAAACTTTTCATTTTATTTGGGAAAACAGGTCAATCCCCACTCTGCACCACTCTCATTCCATCCCTACCACCTCATCTTATAATGCACTCTACCATCAAACCTTTCTCCTTTCCTTTCCATATTTTACTATATTTTCCTCTCCTTTGAGGATACCAATATGATTGAGTTCCTCCCACCAATGCCATCTACTATATCTTTTCTCCCCTCGTTTACCACTGTGTCTTCTTCCTTTTCTTAAGAGCTAAACTTTTTTTAAAGAATTCATTATACTGATTTGTGCTTGATCTCCTACTTCCTCTTGAACCCCAAACAATCACGATTCAGCCCCACAACTCCACCAAAACAACTGTTGCTAAGGTCATTAATAACTTTCTAATCAACAAATCCCATGATCAATTTGCAGTCATTATCGACCTTGATCTCTGCAGCATTTAGTGTTTTGGTCGCTTCTTTCTGAAAACCTCTGTGCCTTTTAGCTCCTGTGAAAATTTCCTCGAAGTGTTTTTCTACTACTCTGGTAGACTATCTTTTCTGGTTTCCAGTAGGTGGAGTCTAAACCTCTTGGATCCCTGCTTTATATAAAGACTTAATAATGCCTTTATATAATGCCTTTATTTTCTTGTAGACATTTAACCATGCTTGCTACCTTCAGTTTCAGTCCCTGTCAGTGTTAGCAACAGTTTCGGTAGTGTTTGCTCAGATTCCCCTGGGGCTCCTCAGTGATCAGTCTCGGAGGATATGGGG
>NW_011888932.1:5129914-5145840 GCF_000151845.1 Pteropus vampyrus | reverse complement strand
TGCAAAGTTTTATATCCCAGGAGCTCCCTCTAGACTCAAGCAAACCAGGAAAGTTGGCCTATATGGACACCAAAATTGGCCTATATGGACACCAAATTCAAGTTTGGGGAGGGGGATCATTATTAATAATAATAGTTTTCATGAATTTAGTGCTAAGCATGGACCTGACACAGTGATGCACCCTTTAAAGGCCAAATACCACCTAAATAATCAGAACCAACCTGTGCAATAGGTTTAGGCCTAGTTTAAAGTAAAGAGATGGCAAGTTGGAGAGATTGAGTAAATTACCTAAACCCTCGAAGAAGGTTGCTCTGGGATTTAAAGGAAAGGTTCTTCTAAAATTGTGTTATGCTGTATCACCATTAGGCCCTTGTTCACCAATGAATAAAAAGTTTAGAAAGGTTATCAAGCACCTTGCCCCATGAAGTGAAAATGTTAATGGCCCGAAAAGGGTTTTGGCAATTTCACTGATCATAATTAGGGAGTTGGAGATCATCTGATTGTTTATTTAATGTTTGAGGCTGATTCCTCGGATCTCTGTTGGAGGTAGAACACTGGCTGAACTGTAGTGGATTTGTTTGTGTTAAAGTGTTGAGGAAAGAACCTACCTCTTCACATATACCACATACTTTGTGTCTATGTAGGTGGGCTTCCCGGTATTCCAGGTACAAGTCATGTTGCCTGAATACTCATAAATGACACAGGTGACCTTGTCAGGAACATCTGGTGGATCTGCAACAAAACAGATCACTTAAGAGCCACTATAGAAACATAAAGTTCGTTGTAACATACTTAGTTGATAAACTTTTCATTTTATTTGGGAAAACAGGTCAATCCCCACTCTGCACCACTCTCATTCCATCCCTACCACCTCATCTTATAATGCACTCTACCATCAAACCTTTCTCCTTTCCTTTCCATATTTTACTATATTTTCCTCTCCTTTGAGGATACCAATATGATTGAGTTCCTCCCACCAATGCCATCTACTATATCTTTTCTCCCCTCGTTTACCACTGTGTCTTCTTCCTTTTCTTAAGAGCTAAACTTTTTTTAAAGAATTCATTATACTGATTTGTGCTTGATCTCCTACTTCCTCTTGAACCCCAAACAATCACGATTCAGCCCCACAACTCCACCAAAACAACTGTTGCTAAGGTCATTAATAACTTTCTAATCAACAAATCCCATGATCAATTTGCAGTCATTATCGACCTTGATCTCTGCAGCATTTAGTGTTTTGGTCGCTTCTTTCTGAAAACCTCTGTGCCTTTTAGCTCCTGTGAAAATTTCCTCGAAGTGTTTTTCTACTACTCTGGTAGACTATCTTTTCTGGTTTCCAGTAGGTGGAGTCTAAACCTCTTGGATCCCTGCTTTATATAAAGACTTAATAATGCCTTTATATAATGCCTTTATTTTCTTGTAGACATTTAACCATGCTTGCTACCTTCAGTTTCAGTCCCTGTCAGTGTTAGCAACAGTTTCGGTAGTGTTTGCTCAGATTCCCCTGGGGCTCCTCAGTGATCAGTCTCGGAGGATATGGGGGGAGGGGCCCTCTGGGTTGTGGGTTGGGGGTTGCGGCTCAGCCTCGGTTTTGGGGGCTGCGGCTCAGTCTCAGCCAGTAAAAGTCAACTGATGTTTCTCTGCTGTCCACCTCTCTGCATGCTGCCCTGTGACTGGGCCCTGCCACTGGCTGCATGGAACTCACAAACTCTCCCAGGCAGGGCTGTTCAGGGAAGTTGCTGCACCTTCTCCCTTCTCCTCCTTTTACAGGGAGCTCTGGTGGCTGCAAGAGGCAGCTTCTTTGTTTCTCTCAGTCCATCACCTGACACCCGGGGTTCTGACATGTGGTAGATCTTATGCGCAGATCCCATGCTCAGACTTGCTGGTGTGCAGTTTGGGTGTTTTTTGTTGAGTTTCAGATGTTCAGCTTATTGTTATTTCAAAAGGAGAGATCTGGGGACATCTCTCACTCTGCCATGTTTTCTTTCCCCTCTAGACTATCTTTTCTGCTCTTGCATCTATTCCACTACCCACTTTAGAAGTTTAGAATTCAAACCTACAGTGGAGTATTATTCAGCGTTTAAAAGAAAGGGAATTCTGACATACACTATAACACAGATTGATCTTGAAGACATTATGCTGAATAAAATAAATAAGTCAAACATAAAAGGACAAATACCGTATGATTTCATTTATATATGGTATGTAGAATAGTCAAATTCATAGAGATAGAAAGTAGAATGTTGGTTGTTGGGGGTTGAGGGTAGATAGGAATGGAGAATGGTTTAATGGATACAAAGTTTCAGTTTTGCAAGATGAAAAGAATTCTAGAAATGAGCAGTGGTGATGGTTGCACAGCAGTGTGAATGTACTTAATGCCACAGAACTATACACTTAAGAATGGTTAAAATGGTATGTCTTATGTTGTGTCTATTTTGCCACAGTAAAAAAAAAAAAAAAAGATTTAAAACAATTTTGGTAATCACAGAATTCTGTTTCAAGGTTCTTGCTTTCTCCCTTCCCCTACACCTACTCAGCACTTTTTCTGAGTGGCTATATTATAGAGAATATTGTTAGGATTTTGTCTGCTAGAATCTTTCCCTTTTCAGAACTGACATCTCCCTCACTCCCAACTTCATCCTCTCTCTACCCCTGCCCCAAGAGCTGTCAATCACTAGGCTCCACACAGAAGTATGCCCTTGACTTAGACTGACTAACCAAGTATTTCCCTTGAGAATGAATGCATGGTTCAAGATGAACCAATCAGAACTCTCCAAAGGACTCTTTCAGAAGCCATTATACAAGAGGCACTTTCTTCCCACCTTGAAATTGCTGTCTCTGAGTAACATGTGAGCTGTGAGTTGCTGGTGGCCATCTTGCTGTCATAATGAAACAGTCTATTTAAGAATAAAGCCAACACAGGGGAAAACAAAACCCAAGAGATGGGAAAAGATCAGAGAGTTCTGATGACATTATTTGAGCCCTTGGGGTCTCTGAAGCCTATGAAACCTTAACAACTATGGAACAGCACCTGGAATTTTCAGTTACATCATTGAATAATAAATTACCAAGATCAAGATCAGAAGAGAAATATGGAAATACTGAGTGCTGATCATGTACTCATTTTTCAGGTATGGCTTTCTCAGCTTGTGCCTACATGTGCAATCCTGTCTGGGAAACTAGACTACTTAGAGAAAGATCAGACAAGTGGAAGAATGGGGGCTCATAAAAAATAAAAGTATGAACATTTATGCATCTGAAGTTATACCCAAAGATTTATCTCAAATCTAAATATACTTTTGCACTTAACCTGTAAATCGGTAACCAAGAAATTACTTGTAAAATAAGAAATGAATATATGAAGAATTATCATCATTGCAAATTGAAACAATAATAGATATCATTTAGTTATCAAATTGGAAAGGATTTTGAAAAATAGTAATCCACGATGTTGGAATGGACTCATGAAAATCCTCTAACACACTTCTCATGGGAGTGCAAATTGGTAAAGGCTTTGTGGAGAACACTTTACATATCACAATCTTTAAAAGCTGAACAATCCCATTTACAATTGCATTAAAAACAATAAAGTAGCTGGGAATCAAATTAACCAAGGAAATAAATGATCTGTTCTCAGAAAATTATGTCATTGAAAAAAGAAATTGAAGAAGATACAAATAAATGGAAGCATTTACTGTGCTGATGGGTAGGAAGAATCAACATCATTAAAATGGCCATACTACCCAAATCAATCTATAGATTCAATACGATCCCTATCAAAATACCAATGGCATTTTTCAGAGAGCTAAAACAAATAATCCTAAAATTTATATGTACCCATAAGACCCCAAATAGCCACGGCAATCTTGAGAAAGAATAACAAAGTTGGAGGTATCATACTACTTGATATCAAACTATATTACAAGGCTTCAGTAATCAAAACAGCATGGTACTGGCATAAAAACATTTACATTGATCACTGGAACAGAATAGAGAGCCCAGAAATAATATACACACCCATACATTCACTTAATATATGACAAAGGAGGCAAGAATATACAATGGCGTACAGATAGTCTCTTCAATAAATGGCGGGAAAACTGGACAGATACATGCCAACAAAGAAAAAAAGAAAGAAACTGGACCATCTTATACTGATGCAAGAATAGACTCAAAGTGGATTAAAGACTTAAATGTAAGATCCCAAGCCATAAAACTTCTAGAAGAAAACATTGGCAGTAATCTCTCTGATATTGCTACTAGTAATTTCTTTTTGCATGTTGGGCAAGGGAAACAAAAGAAAAAATAAACAAATGAGACTACATCAAACTAAAAAGTTTTTGCGCAGCAAAAGAAACCATCAACAAAATGAGAAGACAAGTGACTGAATGGGAGAAGATATTTGCTTATGATACATCTGATAAGAGGTTAATATCCAAAATATATAAAGAACTCATATAACTCAACAACGCCCCCCAAACAATCCAATTAAAAAAAATGGGCAGAAGACCTGAATAGATATTTCTCCAAAGAGGAAATACAGATGGCCAATAGACATATAAAAAGATGCTCAAGGTTGCTAATCATCAGAGAAATGGAAATTAAAGCCACAATGAGATATCACCTCGCACCTGTCAGAATGGCTATCATCAATAAATAAAAGAACAACAAGTATTGGCGAGGATGTGGAGAAAAGGGAACCCTATACACTGTTAGTGGGATTGCAAATTGATACAGCCACTATGGAAAACAGTCTAGAGGTTTCTCAAAAAGTTAAAAATGGGTATGTCTTTTGACCCAGCAATTGCAGTTCTGGGTATTTAGCCAAAGAAATCCAAAACAACAAATCATAAAGATCTATGCACCCCTATATTTATGGTAGCGCAATTTACAATAGCTAAGATATGGATGCAACTAAATGCCTATCAACAGATGATTGGATAAAAAGTTATGGCTCATATACAATGGAATATTACTCAGCCATTAAAAAAATGAAATCCTACCATTCGCAGAGACATAGATGGACCTAGAGGTTTTTTAGTTGAGTGAAGTAAGTCAGAGAAAGATAAATACCATATGATTTTTCTTATATGAGGAATCTAAGGAACAATAAGAAGAAACTAATCAAAACTAATCAAAAACAGACTCACAAATATAAAGGACAATCTGATGACAGCCAAAGGGAAAGGGGGTTGGAGGGCTGGGAGTATGGGGTGAAGGGTTAAAGAAGTACAAATTAGTAGTTGATAGATGGTCACAGAGATGGAGAGATGGCATAGGGAATGCAGTCAGCATTAATGTAATGGCTAGGTGGAGAGCCAGAGGAGAGAAAGAGATGTCAGGGAGATCATTTCATAAACTATATAAATGTCTAACCAAGTACTGTATACTTGAAGCTAATAATAAAATAAAATTAAAAAAAGAAATCTTTGGCATTTAAGCAAGGTCTGTACAAAAAGAAAGGAAATAGAAATATGGCGTATAAATTTACTATGGCTGCCATAACAAATTATCACAAATTGGATGCTTAAAACAACAGACATTTGTTATTATTAAAAATTATTGGTGTGAGATTGATTAATAAAATCAAATAAGTTTTTTTAAAAAGCTGGAGTATATCTTATAATCCAGCAATTTGACATCTAGGAATTCTTAATGAAATGTTCATAGACACGCAAAAACATTTGGCTAAAATAATGTGCCTCTTGAAGTATTGTTTATAATACTGAAAAAATTGGAAACAATCTTAATATTCCAAAATAAGTTTAAATAAACTATAATACACTCCTAGAATACATCCCAAAACAAAGTTTAGAATACGATTTAAATATCTCACCTTTGGAAGACACTAGAAACATATTTAATTAGTTTCCTAAGTAATGATCATATGATAAAGGGAAAAAAGCAGATTGTTAAATAGTATAGTATGGTGGTCTCATTTGAGAGACAATGATAGAGAGATGAGAAAAAAGTAGAAGGAAGGAGGAAGGAAGGAAAGGAGAGAAGAAGAGAAGAGGGGATGGAGAGAGAGAGACACTAAAACTTGAAAGACATATTCCAAATTATTAAATGATTTTGTTGTTAGTGGTGAGATTATGGGATTATAGAGATAATGGGTATTTCTTTTTGATGATCTAAATTTTTTAAAACCTTTATAGATTAAACGTAATTTGATTTTATGATTATAAAACTTTTCAAACAGTAAGAACACACTAGAATACTTTAAAACATTTTGGTGAGTTATAGCATTAAGTTACAATGGGAGAAATGGGACACCAAGTAAGGTAAAAAAAAATATTGAAATTTTATTTGCGCCTTAAAGAAGGTAGCTGTGGAAACATAAATTTAAGTCATTTTGAATATTGATTGAGTTGTTTTCCCAGTGATTACAGTGATATATACTGAAGTTATTTTTTCCCTCTGGTTGTAGATAGAGAGTATCATTGGTTTAGCCATCACAAAAGACAACTGTCAGTCTTTTGGGATATGTTATTCCATAGAATTCTTTCCTCCCCTCCCTCCCCCCAGCATTCTATGTGAAGTAAATGCTCAATATTATAAATGTTTGGTGGTTAATTAACTCTGCAAAAGATTGAATAGATTATATACACACATGCAAATAAATACAATATTTGTAATGTTAATGTGAAGCTATGTAAAGATGAAAATGTGAGTATGGTTACAAGAGTAACACCGGATGGTTGTTAGATCTCATTGCCTAGTTATTCAATGTCCAAGGATAAAAACCTGCTATGCAGCCAGATACTAGAGAATATCCTCAAATATACAAAGATGAGGCTTAAGTTTTTGTTCTTTCCCTCCCCTGTTTATTGGGGCATTGATGAATCACAGGCCAGGTTTCTTATTAATTCAGCATCTAGCCAAGGATCATATTCCACTGAAAGTTTCTTGAAGGCAGAGCCTATGATTCCTTCTTTTTTGGATTTCTGGTGTAACACATTTTTGGTGTATAGCAATCTCTCAGTAAAGTGCATTTCATAAATTGATTGGCTTGATTAATAAAATGATAATAATAAGAAGACTTAAAATGAAGAGAGACCAAATGCTTCTGACAATGATCACTCTTTAATTCCTTACCTATTCCTTACCCAGCACAGACCAGCCTAGTTGTGCCAGTAATGATACTTAATGGCAGTATTAAAGATGAATATCGAGAGGTTTTATTGGATAAGAAATCTTTCAAAAAGATAGAGATCAAAGGTGCTTAAAATTTAAGTCAAAGGTATTTAAACTTTTAAATACATAACTAAGTGGAAATATCACTGTTTCATGTATGGTTTATTTTAATTTGGTATTTTAAAATACATAAAGACCTTTTACAGTATTTCATTCCATGATTGGAGTTACTGTGATAGAACAAACTTCCCATAATAAGAATGCATTTAATCACAGATAGGAATCTAAGAAATGTTTAAAACTATGGCTAAAAATGAAAATTGTGATAATAATTTATATTTCATAAATTACACCTTAAAGTACAGAACATTTAAAATATATTTGGATATCTTTTCAGGGAAAACAATGACTCACTTATCTTCTCTCTGTCTTTTATATCTTGTTTCCAGGCTAAAAATATACACATAATCATTTTGTTTAAAGAAGTAACGATAAATTGACATACTAAAATTCTCAGGAAAAATATCCTGTGATCAAAGTGATACAGTGAAAGCAATGTGATTTCTAGAGTACCACAAAAACCCTCAAAAACCTTTTTTGACCTACTTAAATGGGAAGTTTTGTTTGCTAAGAATGCAGAACCCAAGAACACAGATTCTTGAAACCAGCGGTTTAAGTAAATTTTTACCGGGCAGTTACAATTACACACTCAGAGGTCTATGTAAGAACTTACAACTCACAGAGTAAATAATGAAAAGAGTGATATTCTTTCTAAGCAGCCACTTGCAGAGAGTAAGTGCTTCTATTATGTTGTCTTAGAAGGGGAGCAAAGACCATTCCTGACCCTAAAAATCACCTGATGGTTGTATTTGGGGGCAGAGGCCCTCAGTCAACCTGAGAGCTGTTGCTAGTAATCGATCAAACCAACTGGAACGCAGGGAAGAAAGCCATACTTCTGTTGCCTCCTTTCTTCCTCTAGCTTAAATTTAAAACTACCCTTTCCCCATAACTGTGGAAGTTGCTTATTTGCCCTCCAAAGAAATTGTATATTATCTCAATACCCCCACCCGACCCCCAAAAGATAAATAGTAAAGTATTTAAGCATTAAGGGTTATTTATATTTCCTGAGGATGTGGACTAGGTAAGGAGTCCTCATACATCAGATATTTGCCTGTGGTTTCAATTCCCGTAATTTAGGGCAAGTTTAGCATTTATTGTAAATATATTTAAGGCATATATTTGCCAATCTTGTTCTTTGGCTCCAAAACTTACTACTTCCTTTTCTTCCTCAGTTTACCTCAATCGCTTCGCATATTCTGTCTTTTGAAAATCGGGCAATATCAGGTACTCAGAGTTAAGTAGGACAGTGATCTTATTTTAAAACAAGGAAGCCTCGTGCTTTTCAGGCATTTATTTTCAGGCATTTACTCTAAAGGCCAGGTGGTCTGTCTCTTGCTTAGGTAAGGTCTGGAGGTGAGGAAGAACTCAGATTTGATTCTCAAAAGTATGAAGGAAGGGAGCATAGCAAACACTCAAAGCCCTCTATATTTCACTGAGAATGGGCCCAGATACCATGGGAATGAATATCTGGATTAAAACAGTGCTGAATTTATTGAGCTATCCTTCACGATAGTAGAACCAAGAATTAAGTATATAATTATACAAATCAGCCCATATTACCCTAACAAACATCTTCAGAATAGCGTGAACACAAATTGAATTTAGCAAATATTTTTAGGATTAACTTGATAAATTTTTCACATTTGAGGCAGTAGGATTAGAAACAGGGAATTGTAACAGGATTTCCCATATTTTATCCAAAGAATGCAGTTTTAAGGATTTAGGCGCATTGACATTGTACTTTAAAGTATATAATATGCTTTAAAATAAATTATTAAAATTTATTGTTTACCACATAATTTGCCTCATAAAATATGGAATTGAGGGTCACATTGGTTTAGCAACTCACCTAAACTCACACAGCTGGTAAGGAGTAAAGCAGGAATGCAAAGCTAGTTTTACAACTGTTTTTTGTCCCTAAATCTTAACCTCAAAATTTCACAGTGGCATCTCCTTCGAGGTGATGATACTAGTTTGGGAGAAAAACAACAGGTGAAAAATAAATGAAAAGAGCAACTTTCAAAACTGGAGGTTTCTGCCTCTCATGTGTGCTGTGTCTGACCAGGCATGTGTTAAAATTTGTGGGGTTTTTTTTAATGCATTCGTAACATTTTTAAATTTGTAGCGGTCACCTTAAAAATTCATATTTCTGTCTTCTTTTGAAGTCAAAAGATCTAGGAATATTGAGCCCTCACAAATGCTAGAGCTGGGCAGCGGCTGTCCCCAATAGACCATATATGTGCCTTCCTCTCTGCACAAATCCCATCAGCTTCTTTAACTCATATTTTTTACTCATCTGGCCCCTGGAGACACTTAAGTTTGCAACTCCTACATTAGACTAGTATAAGAAAAAAACTAGATCACTTTGCCTCCATTTTTTTACAAGTTGGTTGTGACCAGTTAATTGTTAGACCAGCTTTCATTTCAACCTTGAATGCACCCCAACACTTACATCCAGAAGAAATGTCTTTTCCGCATATCAGTGTCTCTTGAAAATATCCGGGACATTCAGCAGTGCAATACATAGAGGCATGTGGTTCCAGAAAGTTGTTATACCAAAGTCGAGCTGTTGTTTTATTAATCCTTGTGATCTGAAATCTTTCTTTGATGCCATTTTTATAAAAATAAAGTTTTCTTGGTTGGCAGTTCTTAATTGCTGCTTGGCAATATATAGAGATATTCAGACCCATCTTAAAAATTGTGGGTGGTTCTACCCAGATGCGGCCAGAGCAGTTTATATTTGTAATTCCTGGAAATAAGTAGATTAAAATAATAAATTCCATGTAAAACATTAAAACAGAAGATTCAGAAGAATATGCTATTGCATTTAAATTTATTCTTTCTATTAATTAAATGATTTTAAACAGAAGTCTTACTTATCATTTACATTTTTCAAGAAGCTGGGAAATGTAACTGGTGCCTTATTTCCCATAAATCTTCTTGGATGGTGTTGATCTGACTCTGGAAGTATCCACTATCCTACTGAAAGGATTCTAGTTCCGATGATGAAGCTACCTCTATATCTCTAATATAATTGTGTCCCAACCTATAGAGCACGGTTTTATGCTTGTCACTACGCTGAGTAACTTGCATCATTTGCAGAGTTTTCTTCAAGGTTTAGAACCCTGCCTTGGTGTTGCTTGTCTCCCAGTAAATTAATCCCTGCCACCTACCCATGTAGGATACCATTGCCTCCAATTGAAACTCTCAAAAGCCAATGGCTGTCATGCCTGAACTTCTGATGATCCCCTTCCTGGATTCCTCAAAGCCGCTTATGTCTGTCCTAGTGCCAGATGTTTGCATGAATTATAAGATGGGAATAATAATAGCACATAATACTACTGCACGAAGTCATTGCGAGGAATAAAAGACTTACACAGTGCCTGACACAGAGTAACCATCAACAAATGCTTTGTGGGAGTGAATTAAATTAAAAATATTTATGAGTTATCATATAACAGTTATAAGAGTTCAAAAATAAAACATGCCAACTCAAAGTAATAAACTCCTTCGTGGAAATGTTTATATATGAGTTAAACTTCTGTCTATGAGGGATGCTTGAGAAAGGACTCTTGCATTAGGAGGGGGTTGGACTTTTTTATTTCATTCTGTATGATTTTTTATGTGGGTATAATTTTTCCCAATATAATAATTTCTGATTCTTCAGAGATCCTAGCATAATGCCTTGAAAATAATAAATACTCAGTATTTTCTTTGAATAAAAGGTAACAATAGATATTCAAAATACTGTACCTCCATGGCACCAATTGAAGAATATGTAAAGAGCTATTATCACATCCCATTGAACTGTGACCTGATTCATGCCTGAAAGCAGGAAAAAGCTCTTTGTTCTCTTCTAGGAAAATAAAAAAGAAAAATGTTTAAATTGTAATATTTTAATGAAATAACAATAAAACAATAAAAGATATTATTTTTTTTCTTAACAGTTATTATTGTCTTTTTTTGGCCTTCTCAGTAATATTTTAAGTTACTATTGTCTTTGATGAGAACCTTTGACTAGGAAGAAAAGAAGGAAGGAAGGAAGAAAAGAAGAAAGGGAGGGAAGGAGGAAGGAAACAGCAAAGAAAATTCACTGGTCTGTGAGGAGGTGTAATATAGGTTAAGGAGTAAAACAAAAAATGAAATTTTACACTCTTCAAAAATCACTATGAATTACCTTAGTAGGATATTTTGATCCTTGATATAATACAATTCCTCTTCATCTAGTCTCTGTCATCAGAAATCTCTTTCTGCTCTAACTCCTGCTGATGAATTTTTTCTCCTGACCAGTTTAAGCACCTATCAAGCTCCAGAAATATCAACCTTTGATGAGTAAAACTTTGGAAAAAACAAAAAATTTCAGAACTTCCAGAGAAAAAGCATTCAAAATAAAGAAAGATGAAGTGAGACAAATTGACTAGTTAAATTTACAGAAAGCTCATTCATCTGTAAAGAACTCAAAGGAAACACATTATAGAAATTCCAAATAATACTGCCATTAGTTTACAACTGGAGTTACATTATTCAGTTAATCAGTTTCTTACATTATTAGCAATTCAGTTATTCAATAATCAATGTTATTTACTTATTTTATCTGTTTAATAAAATCTGAACTTTTAATATACCATTTTTAAAGACTGAGTTTCTCATGACTCATGAATAATTTTTTAATATTAGTAGGTATTCTCTTTATAAATAATAGGCAAAACAAATGCTAAAATATTCCTAGTTAGAAGTTAACTACTCACCTAATAGAATACACACAGCAATTATTATTTAAAGTGATGTGATATCAGACAATATTATAGTTTCAACTTTCATCAGTAACCACTGTATAAAATAAAATTTCCTCAGTAACCACTGTAGAAAATAACTTTGCCCATTTATTTCCAAAAGGAAATATAACTGTTTTTAAGTATTTGGATGATCATTTTTTTCTTTACCTTTTAATCCGTTTGAAGCGCATAATTCCACCTCAGAGCCAGGCTGCTAACCTGTGGCCTGCGTCATGTCTTCTTTTCCCACTGCCTATCTGTCAATGATCACTTCAGATTTTCAGCTATGAGGCAAATGGAAATGTCAGCAAAGCCCTGACCTACATTTCAGATTCTTAAAAAGGAACTCAAACTGTTCAATTCAAAATGACTAGCTCTTGTGTTCTTGTGTGACTATTTGGGAAAACCCAGATTACTGAAAGTGAACTGCTTTGTTAGTACTTTCTTTCTCAGATTAATTTAAAATTATCTTAATTTAAAATTCTCATCCAAGAAGTAGAACACATATACATGGTTTATCTGTCAAAATTTTGACACCAAAAATATGTTGCTTAGTTTTAATTTGCAACCAACATTGATATTAATTATAAATTTGTTTCTTAAGAAAAGAAAATATAAATGATACTGTTGACCATTAATTTATTTACCAAGTATTTTTTAGTATCTACTATGTGCAAGGTATTGTTTGGGGCATTAAAGGTAAAATGGTGATTGATTACAGAACAGCTCCTTTGTTGTATTGTTTACAATGACTAAATTACAGATTAGTTGCTTTGAAGTATTTATTGTTCATGGCTTTGCAGGATTCTACAAGCAAATAAAAAAAATTACCAAGCATTTGGTTGGTTTATACTAGGCGTCTCCAGGGCCCTTTCTTGGCATACTTTTTTTCCTCATCTCCTCTATTTGTTTTACATGCAGATCGTTTCATTTTATATACTCTTTTATATTGTACATGATAATATTTCTTCTACGACAAAATTCTTGAAATGGACAGTTATTTTCTTTTTTAATTTTTGTATCTTTAATACCTAGTACTTTAGAATACTCTGGGGAACACTCAAAACAGTCCTATGCTCAGATTCATTCTAGACATTGAAATCTTAATTTCTGTGTGGGAAGGCTGGGCATCATTATTTTTTAAAAGCCCCTCCCCACCACCAGGTGACTATAATAAGCAGTCAGAGTTGAGAACCACTGGAATATACGAATGATTGTTTTTGAAGACCACACAGAAGAAATGACTGTCAACTGGGTTTTAATGATTCATTAACAACTGTCTAACCTGTGAGGGGGAGAGTGTGGGAAAACATTTCACTATCAAAAACAGAATGTGCAGGACGTGGTTCCATAGTGTAGCGGTTGTTAGCACGTCTGCTTTACACGCAGAAGGTCCTGGGTTTGCGCCCTAGTAGAGCCACAGTCCATGGTCTACAGCCATGGCACCCTGAACAAGCCCAATGTCTGATCTCAGAAGTTAAGCAGGGTTGGGCCTGCTTAGATGGGAGACCACTTAGGAAGACAAGGTGCTGTTGGCATAAATAATAATAATAATAGTAATAATAATAATAATAATAAAACAGAATGTGCAAGTGATACGGATGTTTTGGGACTGGCAAATGTTCCTGCAGGTTGTGGGGAATAGGATTTGAACTGGAAAATTAGATCAATGGCAGAACATAATGGGCTTTGTATTCCTGCTAAGGAGTTTATCCTTTATTTTGATGTGAGTCAAAAGATAGCAAAGTGTTAAACAGAGAAATAACATAATCAGATTGGATTTTAGAAAGATAATTCTAATTAAAGAGTAGAGAATTGATTGAAGATGAAGAGCCAGTTAGGAAGCTTTTGAAAATCAAAAGCTGATGAGGACCTACAGCAAAGCAAAGGCAATAAGAAGAGAAAGAAAGAATTGAGAGCTATATGGAGGCGGATTGGACGGACTGTCATGACCAATATAGAAATGGTGACTTCTGGAATTGTCCTAACAACCTGTGTGGGAGGTTAAGGATTCACGACACGAAGAATGATCCTAGTGGCTATTTTCGCTGACTGAATAGAGAACGACATTAACTGAACACACAAAAAAAGGATGAGTGATGGTGAGTAAGTGATGAATTTGGTTCTGGGTATGTTGATTTAGAGGGACTTATTTTATATTCAGAGATAACTGTCAGATTGTTGTAGACATTGGTAAACCTGGGAGAAAAGTTCGAGCTGGAGATCTAAATTTGGAAGATTTCAAGGTGATTGCATATAAAATGCATGATCCTGAAAACATATATTGGTAAGTATATTTCAAGTTAACACATCATAAGGACAAATACATCATAATGCAGCATTTTAGATACCCGCCACCCCCCCCCTCCGGCCCCACACACACTTTTTAAAAATCCACTTTAGGAATCTTAAAGCCAGAACAGAAGGAAAAAACTAAAACTGTAGACCTTATGTAATTGTGCTTTTCCATAAATTTACCTGCCTGTTGTAGATTGAAAATATCTTTAGTTTCCCTGTCCAGAGGCAACGAACATTGTCATAAACTAACTGGCTCCAGGAAGGGGCTCTATGAGGTAGATAGGTTAAGATCTCCAAGTTTAAGCAGTGTAACTAGACCAAGACTTGAAATATTAAACTGTTGCCTAGTGACACTGGTCTACCCATTGAAGAGCAAGCCTAGAAGGCTCTATTTTGCCTTAGGATACAGGTGCCAAATGTGGGTGGGAATGAGCAGAACAGGGAGTGGAATTTTGAACCCTGAAATGAGAACCTAGCGACTCCTTATCTCTACATAGAGGTAGAAAACCTACCATTTCTATATAGGGAAGTGACACGGCAGCTTTCACATTTTTGAATAGGCCTGGCTTATGGGTGGTAATCTGTTCAGAGAAGGGTACTAGAGAACTTGTCTTTAATTTGTGCTTGCATAGCAGGTATACCGATTTTACTCAGATTACTGCATTTCCTTGAAATGGCTTTAGCAGGGGGAGCATGTTATATTATATGTGTATGAAGCTCCTAAGCCATGTCCTTGGAATTACCACTAAAAACACAAATAACATTAGATAGACTCAATTTGGAAGGCTTAAATTTTGTTCCATAATGATCTAGCAAATCTGTATAGAGTGAGGAAATCAATATTATGAAAGGACAGGAAGGGTGAAGAGTGGTTGGATGAGTTGGTTTTTAAGAAGAGAAAGTGGTAACAGCGACCCATAGAGGCCAGAGGAAGTCCCCTAATATATGAGTACGCTCAGGGAAGACATTTTTAGCATTTCTGCACAATTCTCTGTAAGTAGGATGCAATGGTCAGCCCAGTCTCTCTTTACACCTGAGTGGAAAATAGTGTCCCCCTTACTGTATTATAATGGATAAAGTGTGATGGGGTCCCTTTTCCCTTCCTGCCTGGGACAAGACATATATCTACTTTCTTTTTTGAGCAAGTCACAAATCGAACCAAGATGACAAAAGAAGGCCTTTAGAAATGCAAGATAAAAATAAGACAAGACAGGAAGGATTTTGTTTGTTTGTTTTTCCTAAAATACATAACAGGAACTGTGCTTTGAAACAACTCCCCAGTTCTTGGCTAGAATAAGTCTAATCGTTTAATAAACTGTTGACTATAAATGCGCTTTTTCCTCTAAGTTTCTTTTTTTAAAAAACCAAGAGAGGCAGTTGCATGGGTGGGCCCCCAGAAATGGAGGACGAAAAAAGAAGCCTCCCTCATGTCCACAGATGCGCTAAGGGCTTGATCCTGGAATATAGAACTCTTTTGAACTCTCCAATATATGTAGACTGTGTGTAATTAAAGTGAAGAGTTACTTGGTGATTGATGGTGCCATCCTGCATTCTGCTGTTATAGGCCTAATAAATGGCTGCACATTCCTTTAG
>NW_011888932.1:5113147-5129864 GCF_000151845.1 Pteropus vampyrus | reverse complement strand
GGGACAAGACATATATCTACTTTCTTTTTTGAGCAAGTCACAAATCGAACCAAGATGACAAAAGAAGGCCTTTAGAAATGCAAGATAAAAATAAGACAAGACAGGAAGGATTTTGTTTGTTTGTTTGTTTTTCCTAAAATACATAACAGGAACTGTGCTTTGAAACAACTCCCCAGTTCTTGGCTAGAATAAGTCTAATCGTTTAATAAACTGTTGACTATAAATGCGCTTTTTCCTCTAAGTTTCTTTTTTTAAAAAACCAAGAGAGGCAGTTGCATGGGTGGGCCCCCAGAAATGGAGGACGAAAAAAGAAGCCTCCCTCATGTCCACAGATGCGCTAAGGGCTTGATCCTGGAATATAGAACTCTTTTGAACTCTCCAATATATGTAGACTGTGTGTAATTAAAGTGAAGAGTTACTTGGTGATTGATGGTGCCATCCTGCATTCTGCTGTTATAGGCCTAATAAATGGCTGCACATTCCTTTAGTGCCTTCTCTCTGCTAGCACACACTGTGCCAGAGGCTGTGACTACAGAAGAGGATGCTAATGGCTTTCAAGGACTCCGAAGTGGGAAAAAAGATGGTATTTAAAAATTACATTGAAAAGAATAAGATGCTAATGGAAAGATATGAAAACAGTTAAGAGGGCAGAGAGGAATTTACAGCAGTCTAAGGTCCACACTTTTGCAAGCTTCAGCTCTGAATGCTAACTCTGGTAGAGCAAAGCTTACCTGATTTGGGTCAATAACTCAGGCTCGGTTTCTTGCCTGTTTCCTCCAGTTTGATCTCACACTTGTGACACTGAACTAAATTTTATTATACCAGCTTCCCTTCCCTCTTTCAACTCATTATCCTATCATCCTCCAATGGGTGTGTGTAGCACACCATATTTATTTTGCTTCACTTAAGGGCCCAGCTCTCTGTCTGGGCCTGCCTTACTTTTCAACACTCACAACTCTGAGTAATTACAAAAAGTACAATTTTAGTTCCACAGTCTTTATTTAAAAAGGTAACAGAAAATATTATTCATTTCAGAAAACTTTTAATCAAAAATATTGAACTTATTCTTCTAACTTCATGGCATAGAAGTTATAACTTTAATTATCTTGAGGATATTTTTACCTGGTAGAACTCGTTCCTCAAATTAGGCAAAATAAATGAGGTGTTTTATTTTATTAATTTTCTCAACCACCAAATTAATAACTGTTATTCATAAAAAGTCATGTAGACTCTATGAAGAGAAATAAATACCATAAATCTTTTGACTCATCCAAAGGATGGTACCTACATGCAGCTGCTCAATTCTTCTCAACATCAAACACCTTATGGCTCATTCAGCTCTGTTGGAGGAATAGGTGTTATAGGCTGAATCATCACTATTTCCTGTAAGGTATGCATTAAAGGTCAACTTTGTCTTATTTGCTCTGAGTTTCTTAGAAACTTAAGAAGTGGAGGTGAATTCAAAACCTTCAATGTACAACTCTAGCTCTTGAAGATTGCATACATATTTTAAAGAGGTCAATTTCCAAATTATCAACTTCCATATGTGCCTTTTCCTAAATTTGATTTTTCTGAGAATCTTTCTCTCACTTCATAAAGAATGGTATTCCTCCATCCAAAATCTCAGCATTGTGTATTACCATTGATATAAATAGCTCCAAGGTAAAAATCAAACAAATAAATGGGAATATTGGTTTTAGGAAGGCTTCCTTGGATAACTGTTCAAGGAGCTTTAAACTCATAAGGCTTCTAGTCTTTAATATTTTTATATATTTTTAGAATATATATATATTTTTTAGAAAAGAAAAGCTTACTAAAATACTTATATGTTAGTTCATGTTGAGATATCTGAATTTTAGCCAATCTGGGAATATTTGGGCCCATTTTAGAATAGTCTAAATCTCAAGATCAGAAGCAATCTGAGGGGGACTTATGGTTATCCTCTTGAATGTAAATGAGATTTCTGATGGACTACCACATTTTTTTCCAGACACACTGGATAAAATTCATGTGTAAATTTCTACCTTTCAGATTTGCTGTCCTATAGTCAATAAGAAAATTTATGCTATCAAATCATATTATGACCTATTGTTCCTATTACTAGTCTCACTTATTTCATCTAGATGAAATAAATGTTTAATAATTTCTATTGTCTGTATAAAAGAAAACAAATTGATTTATGTTTAATATTTTAGATGTCAATTTAAAAATATGCAAAGGGGAACATAATTTTAAAAACTTCTTTTAAGGGTACTTAAGGAAAACATTTAGACCACTTTACTAGATGAAGTTCAACTATATAAGCCAAATGAAAAAAATATGTGGAAAAAATACACTAAAATAACAATAATGGTTTCTTTGGATTATGGAATTATGGTTACTTTTTAAATTTTTTTTTTGCTTTTTTATAACTTCTTATTTTATATGATGAGTATGTGGAATAATTTTAAAACATTTAAAAAATATTAAACACATTGAAGGACAATGAAAACTTTAAAAGAAAGAATATGAGGAGCAAGTTCCTTCCTAGTAGATTCTAAAATATGAGACAACTGGAGGGCATTAGTGATATGTCTACTGCTCTACATATTTTACTTATGCAAATTCAACTGTAAGTAGAGGAGGGAGAGTTTTTATCCCATTAAACTCTCCTTCATTCTTCTTTTATCCCCTTCAAAATAGACTTTGAGCCTTTAGTGACTCAAAGAAGAGAAGGCCATATCAGAAATGTAATAATATTTTTTATAATTGAGGTATAATTGACAAAATTGTATATATTTAAAGTGTATAACATGGTGATTTTGAATAAGTATGCATATGTGAAGTGGTTATCACAATTGAGGTAATTAACACATTCATCATCTCACATGGTTATTTTAATTTTTTGGGCGGGGGGAGTAGGAACTCTTCAGATCTACTCTCTTACCAAATTTCAAGCATACAATACAGTATTATTAACTATAGTCACCATGCTATACATTAGATCCTCAGAATTTATTCATGTTATAACTAAAAATTTGTACACTTTCACCAACATCTCCCCATTTCTCCCACATCCCCAGCCCTTGGCAACCACCATTCTACTCTGTTTCTATGAGTTTGACTTTTTTTTTTTTTTAAGATTCCCCATATAGTGATATAAATAATACTTATCTTTCTCCGTCTGGCTTGTTTCACTTAGTGTAATGCCCTTCAGGTTCATCCATGTTCTTACAAACGGCAGGATTTTCTTCCTCTTATGACTGAATAATATTCCATCGTGTGTGTGTGTGTGTGTGTGTGTTTATAGTTTAATGAGATAAAAATTCTCCCTCCTCTACTTACAATTGAATTTGCATAAGTAAAAGATGTACAGCAGTGGACATATCAGTAATTCCCTCCAGTTGTCACACATTACACACACACACATTTCATTTTCTTTATTCATTTATCTGTCAACAGACACTTAGGTTGTTTCCATGTCTTGGCTATTGTGAATAATGCTGCAACAAACATGGGAGTGCAGATATATCTTTGAGAAACTGCTTTTGCTTCTTTTGAATATATTTCCAGAAGTAGGATTGCTGGACCATATGGTAGTTCTATTTTGAATTTTTCGAAAAACCTCCATACTGTTTTCCATAATGACAGCACCGATTTACATTCTCACTAACAGGGTATAAGGGATTTTTTGTTTGTTTGTTTTTTGTTTTTCCCATAGCCTCACCAACATTTGCTATCTCTCATCTTTTTGGTAATAACCATCCAAACAGGTGAGCGTTGATATCTCATTGTGATCTTGATTTGTATTTCCCTAATGATTTGTAATGTTGAGCACCTTTTCATGTACCTGTTCACCATTTGTACGTCTTTTTTGGAATAATGTCTATTCAGGTTTTCTGCCCATTTTAAAATCAGATTATTTGGGCGTTTTGCTGTTGAGTTGTATACATTCCTTATACGTTTTGGATATTATCCTCTTATCAGATATATGTTTTGCAAATACTTTCTACCATTCCATAGGATGCCTTTTCATTTTTATTGTTTCCTTTGCTATGCAGAAGCTTTTTAGTTTGATACAGTTCCACTTGCTTATTTTTGGTTATCTTTGTCTGACTTTGGTATCAGGGTAATGTTGTCTTGTAAAATGAGTTTGAAAGTGTTTTTTCCTCTTCAGTTTTTTGGAAGAGGTTGATAAGGGTTAATATTAATTCTTTTTAAATGTTTTGTAGAATTCACCAGGAAGGCCATCTGGTCCGAGACTTTTCTTTGTTGGGAGATTTTTGATTACTGATTCAATCTCCATACTATCAATCAGTCAGTTTAGATTTTCTATTTCTTCATGATCAGTCTTGGTAGGTTGTATGTTTCTAGGAATTTATCCATTTTTTTCTAGCTTATCAAATTTGTTGGCGTATAATTGTTCATAGTAGTCTCACTATCCTTGTATTTCTGCAGTATCAGTTGTAATGTCTTTTTTTTCATTTCTGGTTTATTTGAGTTTCCTTCTTTTTTTCTTAGTCTAGATAAAGGTTTGTCAATTTTGTTTAAAAAGAATAACTCTTAGGTTATTTGATCTTTTCTATGATTTTATTTTAGTCTGTTTCATTTATTTCTGCTCTGGTCTTTGTTATTTACTTCCTTCTGTTAACTTTGGGCTTAGTTCTTCTTTTTCTAGTTCCTTGAGGTATAACATTAGGTCATTTATTTGAGACCCTTCTTTTTTTTAATGTAGATGTTTATTGCTATAATAATAACTATTATAATAATGATACTTAGCATTAATTATTATTGGCTTTGATGAAAATTTGCATCATATGCTATAAGTGATAGATGCTAATAGGAAAAAAGGTTTTTTATCTATTCACTTTTGCCAATCAGAGGCAGAAAATACTTATGCAAATACTTTCAAATTTGCAAATCTATTCATGCAAATGATTTTAAATATTGAAGGTCTCCTCCAAAGATTTAGAGTTCTATCCACTCAAATGAAAAAGTCAGGACGTGTCTGCATGGAAGCTAATGATCTTTAGTGGTTTTCATTACTTCTGCTCATCTCCTTAAAAAGTAAAATTCTCAGACTTAAGAGTTGATATAATTGACAATTTAAAAAGCATCGTTTAAATACTACTCTTCAATTGAAGTGTGTACTCAGGTTTTTGCTTTTGTATTTGGTTTTGCTGGCACATACGATTATGCGTAGTACGTAATACTTGATAATGATAATAAACTACTGTTACTGGTTTATGTATTTACTAAACTATACTTATTATCACATAGGACAATCGTTTTAATACATCATTACTTAACAATTGTCAACTTCTCAGAGTGCCATTTCAATTTAATGCTGAAAAGAATGCAGGAATGAGCTTGAAAATTCATTGTGGAAGAATACATGCTAGTGAACAGCATTGTCCAAATTATCCATTTTATGAACAGTTCCAGGGGAAGTTCTAGCTGTGGAGGTTCACAACCATCATAGGCCTGAGTCTTGCTCCTGTGGTGCCTGTAATAGACAAATTACTGTAACTCTACCTGCGTTAGCCTCGCCCTAAAGAGTCACATCCAGAAAATCCCAGTTGTAATATGCTAGTTTTATTTTTCATAATGCACATTAAAATGAACACATGGCTATTAAATAAAAGTGTTTATCTGTGTACCATAAAAAAGGACTCATTTATCACCAGAAGAACACACAGCACACTGAGAAAACTTGCTTTGGGTATCCCTTGTAGCAAACTAAAATTTTAAAGAACTATACGAACCATTTTTTCCCCTTTACTTTGTCATATTTTCTCTGTCATTCTACCCATTCTACTCATATGCACTGCATGACAGCTTTTCGGTCAACGATGGACCATATATATGATGGTGGTTCCATAAGATTATAATGAACCTGAAAAATTCATATCACGTAGTGACGTTGTAGCTTAGTGATGTCATAGCCATCTTAACTCCATAGCGCAATGCATTACTCAAGTGTTTGTGGTGATGTTAGTGTAAACAAACCTACTGTGCTGCTAGTCATACAAAAGAATACAATTAAAAGCATATACAATTATGCGTAGTACGTAATACTTGATAATGATAATAAACTACTGTTACTGGTTTATGTATTTACTAAACTATACTTATTATCATCATTATTTTAGAATGTACTCTTTCTATGTATAAAAAAATTTGCTGTAACACAGTATGCCATGTTAGACTGGGAACAGCCTCATACATCTTGTGTTTACCTTGTCTCTTGATTATATCATTTCTCTTGTGCTCGACTTTATCTTGTATTGCTTTGTACAATAACATGTTATATACGCTTGTGGCCTAGGAGAAATAGGCTATGCCACATAGCCTAAGTGTGTAGTAGGCTATGCCACCTAGGATTATGTAAATATACTCTATGATATTCATACATTAAGGAAATTGTCTAACAACACATTTCTCAAATATATCCTCATCGTTAAGTCATGTGTAACTGTATATATTTTTTTAAATAACTGAATTAGAGGGTTTTTTAAATTAAGAATATAAAATACAATATGGAATCATTCTTGTCTTTCTAGAAACATGCATTGAAAGGTATAACTCAAGTAAAAGAAAAATTATTCTTCATTATTTTGTTCTGTCCACATTTGTTCTGAGTTTTTGTACTTATCTACTTTTCGACCATTCATTTATTCAAGGACTATTTATTGAATGTTTACTATGTTCCATTAATTATTTCAGTACTGAGAATAAAGGGATAAACAAAACAGACAAAAATCTAGTTCTCATAGAGCTTACATTTTAGTGTGAAGAAATAGTAAGTAAAATATAGTTTAGATGATGATAGCATTTGGAGAGAAATAAAGTGGAAAAGGCAGAATTCAGTGTGCTCAGAGAAGTTCTTGCTGAAATATAACACTTGAACAAAAATCTGGTAGAAGTGAGAGAAATGGTCATGGAGTTAATTTAAAGGAGAGTGCTTCAGGTAGACAGAATTGTCGGGAGACAGGGAGAGTAGAGAAAAAGAAGCTCTGGGGTGCGTTAGAGGTTCACTACTGAGGCCGCTGTGGGAGTAGCAAGGTAAAGAAGGGGAGGACACAGGGAATTAAATCAGAAGGAAATGAGTTCAGAGAAGTAACTGCAGTGAAGTGTGGTGGGCAATAGTGTAAGGCTCCAAGAGGCCTTGGGCTCTTCTGATGATTGAGATAAACCACTGGAGAGTTTTAAGTAGAGAAGTGACAACGATTTGACTTCCAGAATTCTGGCCTAAGCAGCTAGGAAGGTTTGGGTACAGTGACCATTAATTGAGATGGGGTAAAACCTGAAGAGAAAAATACTTTGCTGAGGAATGGGGAAGGGAGTTAGGAATTTGTTTTGAGACATGTTAAGTTGAGAATGCCCATTATGCATCCAGACGAAGATGTTGAATAGGCAGTTGGTCATAAAAATCTGGAATTCAGAGAAGAGATCCAGGCAGGATATAAAAATTTGAATGTCATCTGCATATAGGTGGAATTTAAAGTCATAAACATGGATGAAATTACCAAGAAAGTAGATATAAACTAGAACTAGAAAAGGGAAGAAGTCCTAGGATTGAGCCCAGAACATTACTATATAAAGATATCAGGAAAAATAAACCAAGGTAAAATTTTCTAATAACTCTTCTTAAGAAGCTTACCAGGAAATTCATTTATTTATGAATTAAAAAATAACTATATAATCACAAAACTAAAGAATTTTGATGCTAAAATAGACCTTAACCTAAAGGATGATGAAATTCAGCCTTTTGGCCTTTTGGCAGCAAATACTTTGACCTTTAAAAACTAGCTGACTGAGTCATTTATCAAATTTTAATTTAGAGTTTTAATTTCAGTCAAATTATGAGCAATGATTAAAATATGAACCTCCAGTATAAAGTAAGCAGATTAAAGTAAATATGAGGTTGCTTGGACAAAAGAGGAATCTAGTTTTAACTCAAGGATTTGGGTGGGGAGACCACTCAATTTCACAAGTATTGAGTGAATAACTACTATGTATAAAACACTCAATAGGGTAATTTGGGAAATAGAAATATGAATAAGACACTTTTTTCCTTCAGAAAGATTGAAATAGAAAATGGAAAATAAGATAAGTAAAATGTGATAAAAGCCACAGAAAGGCAGAGATACCTCATGGGGATTCAAGTTAAAGAAAATGGTTCTCCATTGGGAATATTTTAGAAGGCTCCATAGAGGACATGACATTTAACATAGCCCCTAAAATAAAGGTAGGATGGGATTTTGACAGGTAGAAGGTATAGTATGGGCAAAGGCCCTGGGGTGGGAGTATGTTGTTTCTTTCATGGGTATTAATGTCCCAAAACTATTGTTATTGTCATTCATATTGTTTGCTTTCATTGTTTTCTCCTACACTGGAGGAGCAGAGAGTACATAAATAATAATTAGTTTTAATCCATTAAGAAAATATGTATATATTTGCACACCCATGTTTATTGCAGCATTATTCACAATAGCCAAGAGATGAGAGCAATCTAAATGTCCATCAATGGAGGAATCGATTAAAAAAAAAAAAAGTGGCATATATGAACAATAGACTATTATGCAGCTCTAAAAAGGAAGGAAATCCTCCATATATTACAACATTGATAAATCTTGAGGACATTACATTAAATGAAATAAGTTGGTTACAAAGATAACTACTGCATGTTTCCACTTACATGAGATATCTAAAATGGTCAAACTCATAGAAACAAAAAGTGGATTGCTGTTTGCCAGGGATAGAGAGGAGCAGGAAAAGAGGAGTTGTTGTTCAATGGATATAGCATTTCAATTTTCCAAGATGGAAAATTTCTAGAGAGCAGTTGCATAACAATGTACATATAGTTAATGCTACTGTATTGTACACTTAAAAATAAAGATGTTAAATTTTGTTATTTTTTATTATAATAAAAAAAATAGAAAAGTGATCAATTGTAAATGACCAAAACAAATCAAAATAGTTTAGTCAAACACAGGAGAATTTTTTGGTTCAGAGAACCTAAGAGAGCAAGGATGCAGCGGGGCCTTATGAATAACTGCAACAGGGACCCTAAAAAGCCCCTAGATGTCACCCTCCACCTCTTGACTCATCTTTCTCACCTGAATCTGCTTTCTCCAGAGTGGCCAACATGGCTGATAACTCCCAGGTTTTATACCTCAGACTTTCTGCCACAGAAAGAATGCCTGATGTTTTTCTAGTTCAAAATATTGAGAAGAGCTCTCAATTGCCTGGGAACCAACTGATGACAGGATCTTGTAAAAAGATCTTACAAGGAGTCAGATCTTGTAAGAAGAACCTGGTAAGTCCTATGGGAACCATACAATTGAGAGTGGAATTGGGGGAAGGTATATCAGTTAGCTTTTATATCTTCAATGCTGTATAACAAAGCACCCCAAACTAGTGGTTTAAAATAGTTGTTATTTATTTCCATAGATCTGCATATTGGCTGGAGTAGCTGTACTTCTGGCTGTGGTGACTAGGGTGGCTGTATTCTACACATTAGCCATCTTCCTCCTGGGGGCAGTAAGCTAGCCATGGGAGATCTCTCAAGTTTAGGCTCAGAACCACCCTAACACATACAATTGGTCAAAGCAAGTCATATGGCTAAATACTAAGTCAAGGGACAGAGAAATACTTTCTACCCACAGTGAAGCTTTAATCAGAGTGTGATGCAGGGGATGGGAAAGGATGGGACTAAATCATTTAATTTACCACAGAGTAGATCTGTGAAACAGTTTCCAGAGGAAGATTGGATGTTGGGCAAACAAGACATAGATGTCCTCTATAATGTTATTACATAGATGCAAACATACTAAAATCCAAAGTAGTAAATTTTATTAATCCTCAAGTGTGAAAGTAAAGAACAATTGGAAGAGACCTAATTAACTTTTACAACACTCTACTAGAAACTACATAGATATCATTTCAAAGGAGAATAAATAAAAGTTATTACTATTCTGAAATAATTTTATTTTCCCATAAACTCTCTTAGTTAAGTTTCAAAGAAAGCATCTTAGAGGATTCTATGTTTATATTTCTTTTTCTAACTGCTGCTTCTTTAAGAGTAGGTCATGCCTTAAACTTTCTAATCTTTATGTGTGAGAAAACAAGGCACCAACCAGCATGTAACAGTGGGAAAGAGAAATATTCTGAAGT
This sequence comes from Pteropus vampyrus, assembly GCF_000151845.1. NCBI lineage: Eukaryota > Metazoa > Chordata > Mammalia > Chiroptera > Pteropodidae > Pteropus > Pteropus vampyrus. Next base: position 5,119,706 of record NW_011888932.1, on the reverse strand, counting down.
CAGGGATACCTGAGTTTAAATTCTACCTTGGCCATTTACTACTTGGATGACTTCAGACAAATCACAAACCCATTTTACCATCAGTTTCCTCTCTGTAAAATGTGAATTATAATATATACCATATAGGATTTGGGAGAGGATGAAATGAGAGTACATACATTATATTGTCTGGCACATAAGTATTTAGTAAATGTCAGTTTCTTGGTTATGGAAGTAAGAAATGAAATAAAGCAAAGTTCCCATATTGAGTTCAATGCTTTGCTCCTTCCACACTAAAAATCTAATGCATTACAGAATTTAAAAAGTCTCAAATGAAATGGAACACAGATTTACACAGAAAAAAAAAAAGGAGTAAAATGTTGAAGTCATTAGCACTGTACTTGAAAACAAAATTCTACTGAGGAAAAAAAAGCCGTTGTGTGTTTTGTCAACTATTCCTCTCAGTAGAATCTCTGGCAACCTAACTGTGAGCATTTCCATTTCACGTTTCCGTCAGTAGTAGAGCTCATGTAATTTAATGTTAAATTATACTAGAGTACAGTGGCTTAAACACTGAGGAAATGACACCTTTCACCATTTATAATTTGCAAGCATGATTCAATTATTTTAATTCAGTAAAGATGTTAACTGTATAGTCAGTAGCTAACCAATTTTTCTCTTTAAGGATATTTCTTCTTTGTGCCTTCTTTTCTTCATAGTATTGGAAAATCATTGTTTACACTTGTAAACACATTGTACACAGGCAGTTTGTAGTATAAGCTAGGTTGCAAAATTTCTACTTTCTCGTTTGACAGAGTAAATTTTGGACAATGAATTTAATTTATTTATCTTCTGTAGACACCTTTATACTTTATGCATTCCATAAGTGGTCCTTGCTATAGTCTTGTTTGTAAGAACATTTATATTTTGATGAGATTTCCTTCTTAAGTTAGTAGTAATCAGTTGTTAATAAAAGAATGATTCACTAAGTTAGAGTTAAATCTTTGTTCATGGTTCATTCTGAAAACAATCTAAAACATCAAATCCAGAGCACAGTATTGTTCAATAGAAAACAACTCTTCAACAGTTGTATTACTTCACATTGTACCATTTTCTTTTGTGAATGGCAAAATTATAGATGTATTCATTTTTCTAATCCAAAATTCTAAATTGGAGTTTCAAGAGAAATTTAGTAAAGCTGAGACAACTTTTAAAATTGTCATTTTACCTTAACAGTATGTATTTGCATATATTTTGCCCACTATAAATAACTCTGAAAATCAAATTTCCTTTTCTTGAACAATTTGTTAACCCCATTAGATCATAATAACCACAGGTTATATATAGCACACTGATTTCTTATTAGATAACTCTTTAAATATATCTCAACTTTAGCTCTTTTCACTTTAAGTCATTTTCCTATTATGAATATAAATGTCTTGCAGGTAGCTTAGCAAAAATTATTCATTTATATCATTTTGCTGTGCTTGTATTTGCAATAGTCAGCATCTTAAATTATAATTGACAGAAATCCAATTCAAATTAGTTAAGTAAAAAAATGAAAATTAATGGGGAAAAAATGGGGCCTGTTATAGAATTGATGGAATTTCTGTGGAGAGTAGGTAACTTCAGGTATCTCAGGGAGCGAAACTTCAAACTTGACACACCCAGGACTCACTCTCTATTTCACATGCTTCATCTCTCATCTGCTTAATTCTTCTAGGCTTCATTATCTCCTCCAAGTATTTTCCACATAGAAGCCCGAAATTACAACCTTTTATGCCTTGAGAAAAAAGGACTTTCTTCCAGAAAAAAGTCCCTGAAAAGGATTCTGGATTGCTCTGTCTTGGGGCCTGTATTCATTCTTTAGAACAATCCCTTTTCCTAGAAAGATGAAATATCTACTATGATTGACCAAAACAGAGTGGAATTTGTATTTTAGGATCTGTTTACATGAAGGACCTTGGTGTCTCTGAAAAGACTTCAATCCAAGGGAAAGACATGTCATGGCACAGAAGCATGGCTTAAGAATAATGAGCCAGGATAAAGGAAGACACATAATTATGAATGTAGTATTATTTCTGTCTATCACTTGGATTATTTATTGGCCCAGCCCCCATGAATTTATGCCTAAGTCCTAGTATGAAAGGGATGCATTAAAAAGGTGAGTACATCTGAAGAGCTATTTCACAATGGTCTCTGTGAAATACTGAAGTGCAAGAGGTCAGCAGAATTTATGACAACAACTTCTGGAGTGATCTGAGACCACACCCCAGAGTAGACATCTGCATTCTCAATATCAGGTGTTAGCAGCATTAGCATAGACATTGGTAGGCACTAGTAGCTGTAGCAAAAACTTTGGAAGACAGCAGAATTATCACTTCAATCATTGCATGCACAGGAAATAATTGTAAAGCTAAGACAATATAATATTATTTTAGAAGGGTCACTCTAGCAGCACCTCGGAGTATGAATTAGAGATGGTTGAAGATGGAGATAAGAAAATTAGTTGTTTAGAAGGCTTTGATAACCATCTCAATTAGAAAAATAATAAGAGCTAAGACCATGTGGAAAGGACAAGGAGGAAGAATTAAAGAGGAATGAGATGATTTGGTGATTGATTAGGTATGGACAGTGAAGGAGAGGGAGAAATTTATTGGCAGATTACTCGTATTAATCAGGATAGGCTAGGATACGCTGCGGTAACAACAAATCCTGTAATCTTCAGAGTTTAACAGACTTTTTTTCTTTCTCATGCAGTGTCTCCAATTTGTAGCCCTGCCATCTTCTGGAATCCATGGCCTCTAAGTTAGCCATAGCTGATGAAAAAAAAGAAGAAAAGAATACCATTTCTTAAGTACCTTTGCCTGAAAAAGACATACATCACTTTCATTCCTATTGGCTAGCACTAGGTAGATGGTCTCAACCTAATTGCAAGGGAGGTGAGAAAATGTTTAGAAACATGTGAATATTTGGTGCTATTATTGTTAACAGTTAATCCATACCGGATTAGCAGTATGGACTCTTAAAATATACTGCCTGAGTTTAAATCTCAGTTTCTTTACTTACTAGCCGTGTAGCTGTGGGCAAGTCTCTTTCCAGTTCTTAAAATGGTATTAACTGCAGTACTTAATTGATAGGTTTGTTCTGAACATTAAATAACATAATGGGATGAGGTAGGCACTCAATAATAAAAATAATAATAATAATAATAATAATGTTCAAATTAAAATAATTCCAATATTTTTCTTAATAACAAGGTGAAAGGGATAACGAGGGTGAGAAAGAACAAATTTAGGAAGTGATGTAAATGAACTTGCATACATATTGAATTTGCAATGCCTGTGATACCTCCAGTGGAGATGTTTAGTAGGCAATCAAAATGGAACTGGAGCTTCAGAGAGAAATGGGGCTGGAAATATAAATCTAGGAATCATTGGTAAGTAAGAGATGATTTAAACTTTGGGTAAGTGATAAGCTTGAGGGAAAATATAGTTTGAAGGCAGAACCCTGGGTATTACCAACATTTAAGAAGTAAAAGGAGAAAGAAGAGACCACATTAGAACAATCAAATTATCAGGAGAAACCCAAAGGAAGTAAAGGGGGAGTTTGAGAGAGTATCACTCCTTTTGAAATTAATAATGATTTAACAATATTTAATTTTACATTTCATTAAAAGATAATGATATTTGATACAAACTTTAAATTTTTTAAGTAAATCATAAGTAGCTTAAGAGAAAATATTTAGAAACACGAGTATTTATTTTTATAATATGAGACATGAACTCATAAGAAAGGTTATAGTTATTAGAATTAATAATAATTTTTTGTCAGCAATTTGATTCTGAAAACAACTCTCTTATTAAAAATAAAGGTCTTCCTGTTATTATAAGGAATGCCAATGTAAAGAGACAAATCATGCCTCTGTAGCAGCAAAAAGTAAAGAGACATACGAAGTAAGAAAGTAGCTCAAGTATTAATTCAGTAGTTCCACTGCACTGTAATAGGAATTTCAAAAACTTATAATGGATATAAAGATGGGCAGGAGATAAGGGACAAGGGAAACATTAGAGGAAGATTCTTTCTGAAAACTTATAGTTACAGAAACTTAATTTCCAACTGGAAAAAGGAACATTTGGGGGAAGTTGTTTTGCAGCCATTATCATGAGATATTCGGTGTATTTCAAGTTATTATTATTATTTTAGTTTTCAACCACCTATACTTTGCTATACTGCCACCAAGTGGTAGGAAGGTTATAAAAATAAGAGAATATCATGTTTTTCTCTGCATTTTATTCTTTTGAAACTACAGTACTTATCTTCTGAAATTTCACTTTATTCTACTAAGTCACACTCAGAAGAGAGAGAGAGAGAGAGAGATAGAGAGAGAGAGAGAGAGAATGAGATGAGATTACTTATTGGTCCCTATGATCAACTCTGTTGATGTCCTCCTTATATCTCTTCGGTCCACTCTTGAGGTTACCTGTAGCTTCATGCAGAATTCCTTTGTTTGTCAAGAGCATCTTAGCTCAAGCACCTGTGTCTCTCTGCCTGGAGACTTTCTCTGGTCTCAGGAGTGTGTTCAACCCATTTGTTAGGCAGCGTTATAATGGCCCAGAATAACCAAATTAATAAAGGATGAGAGCTATGGATATATATTCTAGGTTTTCACTCATCAAAGGACAATTTTGCAATGCGTTCTACATCAATTTCATCAACTCTCAGAGCTACCCAGGGGAATTGAGTACTTACTGTCCACAGAAGTAACCCATTCATTAATTCACTGACTTCTCTGTTTTCCTTGCTTCGATTCATCACATTTCCTAGGATCATCTACTAAATAAATTCCTTGTACCAAATTTTTTTTTTTTTTTTTTGCTTGGCCTCCTTTTGGGAGAAACTAAAAAGACAGTAGAACCCTTTGTAATGATATTTACATTTTCATTATCAGTTCATCTTTAATTTTACTTTTAAAGCAAAAATACTACTCAGCACTATAACCTAAGTCATGCTACTCATTTCCAAACAATCTAAAGATTATTTATCTCTTATCAAACTGCAAAATTTGTCTTGGTCACAAACAGGATATTCACTCTGCCTAGGTACTGCCTGTGATGCACATGTATAGCCTTATGCTGTTTGGGGAGAGTAGAAAAATCCTGACCTTGACAGAAAAAAAGTTAACCTCTCACTAACTTACTTCATCAAAGTAGTTAACCTTCTGAGTGTCAGTTTTCTCATCTATAAAATGGGGGTAATAATACCTATCTCTTAAGTGTGTGAGGAAGATTAAATGAATTATGCCATGAACACAGGGTCCAATTAACAATGGTTCATTCTTTAACGAAATAACATAGATAAAAAGCTAGCAAAATGCCTCCCACGTGTGTCTTAAATTACTTTCTCTCTACCTTCTTTTCTTAAAAGTTTTACCTTCATTCTCTAAATAGGATCAAAAAGATGAAAATAACAAAAGGACATATTCTTACATATCCTATAAAACCCTTTGTAATAATTTTTCTTATTTGTAAATAAGTTACTTATTTGCTCGTTAATATTCTCTCCAACCAATATATATTTAATTTATTTTTATCTCTCTCTCTCTCTCAAGCTTCTTCTCTTTATCCTAATTTCCCAGAAACACTCCTCCAAATGACATTGCCTGTTTTGTCACTGGTCTATTCTGACTATAAAAATAGCATTTTTCTAATTTAGTTTTAGAGTATTTTTGAACAGTTTAAAGTAACAAAGCAGATTTCTTAGAACTTTTCTTGAAAGTAACAGAATCTCTTACAAAATAAAAGTATACATTTTAAAATATCACATTAAACTGTTTTACTGTCATAGTTGAAAAGTTGAAAAAAATGAATTTAGAATTATAACAGTATTTCCAACCCTAAATTAATCTAAGCAGGAATTCTACATTCAACTCAGCATTAGAGATTCTGTTTTGATTTACTTGGATGTATCCTCAGTAGTTTTGATACAAAATGTTTACATTTGATTTTATAAATCATAGGAGTCACTAATCTATTATTTCTATTCCATGATACAATCTATAATTAGGAGTCTTGAAGTCAAAGTTAAAATATCTTGCTTATTTCAGATTCTTCCTGCCTTAAGATCAAAATAGATTACTGTATTGTAAAATATCTTTGAGAGCAGGACAATTAGAGAGGCTCCAGCTCTTATTCATGCAAAAGTGTATTGGTCGCCCCCTCAGATAAAAGTGCCACAACCTGATATAGAGAACAGAAGCATTTTCAATGGATTACTATCAATTTATCAACAACATTCATTTTGTCTACACTCAGCTTTTCTAGTTTTTGTTGGTTGACCCCTTGCTTTTAAAATCATTATTAATTTTTTAATTTTTAGCTTTGCAGACAAAAGGGGATTCTACAGAAAGTAACCTCAGAGGATAATCTGATCATTAATCCCTAACTGGACAGGTCATGGTGAGTAGTCACGCCTCAGACATATAACCTCTTTAGTAAAGCGTTTATCTTTGTCTTGAGCAAGCCCTGCTCATTGTTTTTGTGCATCTAGGTTAACACACCTTTGAAATGGCTCTTTTCAG
>NW_011888932.1:5105490-5112902 GCF_000151845.1 Pteropus vampyrus | reverse complement strand
TCAAAAAGATGAAAATAACAAAAGGACATATTCTTACATATCCTATAAAATCCTTTGTAATAATTTTTCTTATTTGTAAATAAGTTACTTATTTGCTCGTTAATACTCTCTCTAACCAATATATATTTAATTTATTTTTATCTTTCTCTCTCTCAACCTTCTTCTCTTCATCCTAATTTCCCAGAAACACTCCTCCAAATGACATTGCCTGTTTTGTCACTGGTCTATTCTGACTATAAAAATAGTATTTTTCTAATTTAGTTTTAGAGTATTTTTGAACAGTTTAAAGTAACAAAGCAGATTTCTTAGAACTTTTCTTGAAAGTAACAGAATCCCTTACAAAATAAAAGTATACATTTTAAAATATCACATTAAACTGTTTTTCTGTCATAGTTGAAAAGTTGAAAAAAACGAATTTAGAATTATAATAGTATTTCCAACCCTAAATTAATCTAAGCAGGAATTCTACATTCAACTCAGCATTAGAGATTCTGTTTTGATTTACTTGGATGTATCCTCACTAGTTTTGATACAAAATGTTTACATTTGATTTTATAAATCATAGGAGTCACTAATCTATTATTTCTATTCTATGATACAATCTATAATTAGGAGTCTTGAAGTCAAAGTTAAAATATCTTGCTTATTTCAGATTTTTCCTGCCTTAAGATCAAAATAGATTACTGTATTATAAAATATCTTTGAGAGCAGGACAATTAGAGAGGCTCCAGCTCTTATTCATGCAAAAGTGTATTGGTCAACCCCTCAGATAAAAGTGCCACAACCTGATATAGAGAACAGAAGCATTTTAAATGGATTACTATCAAATTATCAACAACATTCCTTTTGTCTACACTCAGCTTTTCTAGTTTTTGTTGGTTTACCCCTCGCTTTTAAAATCATTATTAATTTTTTAATTTTTAGCTTTGCAGACAAAAGGGGATTCTACGGAAAGTAACCTCAGAGGATAATCTGATCATTAATCCCTAACTGGACAGGTCATGGTGAGTAGTCACGCCTCAGACATATAACCTCTTTAGTAAAGCGTTTATCTTTGTCTTGAGCAAGCCCTGCTCATTGTTTTTGTGCATCTAGGTTAACACACCTTTGAAATGGCTCTTTTCAGGCCCCCCCTAATGTATAAACCACCCTCACGAGAGCGTATAATCTTGTTGACTATCCTGTAACCCAGTCCCTATCCTTGCTTTCTCCCACCTTCATGTAATCTTCCTTATTTTCCCTCCTTGATTACAAATGCATAAAAGAAGATGCAAACTGCCTATCTAAGAAGCATTTTTTCTCAATCTGTTGAGATCATGCTTCCAGGTGTAGCTTCCCGCAGGGCTCAAATAAATTTTTCTCTACAAGTTTGGATGTCCTTATGTTGACAGCTTTATGTACTTTTGTAAAAACTTTTTGAGTGCCAAATGGAAAGACACTTCAAACTTTTTTTTTCAAAGAGGTTTTTGACTTTTTCAAATCTCACAAGAATAAAAAATGCTTTGGACCATGTTTAAGTATTGTAATAACTTGTCGGATGCAAAATAATAAATATTTATATGTAATCCCTACTATGCATTAGACTTTGTGCATTTAGAAAATACAAAAGAGTACAAAGTGTTGTGGAAAACTCCCAAAACCAATCCAGCGAAAAACCAAGCAGTAACTCAGAGAAATAGGAGAACTCAGATTTATTACTCATGGTCCCAGAGGAGCTAGTGCTCTGAAGATTTGGGCCTTGAGCTTAGGGACAATTTTTCTTTTATATCCGCGCCATGACAGTTAGCTGATTGGTTGATCTTTTCTCAGCTGGTTATAGACCATGGGAGTCGCTATGGGATATGAGCAATTCAAACAGGTACTTAGGCAATACATCTGTTATCTAGACAGAACAATCCAAGAGTAGGATGAGTCTTCAGTTGATTCTGAGATCACTCTGCCCTTTGGCTTATGCAGCAAACATGTTTACAGAAGCAGAACAAAGAGCTGATTACAAAGTTAGTCATTTGAGTGGAAAATTCCTGAAATTTCCTTTTCAAAAGTAGTAAAAAATTTAAAAAGTATGATTTCACCACCCTAAGAAAACCATCTTTTAAGGTTGTTTTATTGCAGGTCTTTTTCTGTGAACAGATCCATACTTTATTTTGTTAAATTCATTCTGCATGTTAAAATCATATCATTTGATTTTTTTCAGTGATTACAATGTCATTAATATTTTCCTGTATCTCTTAAGTATACTTTTACATCAGTTTTAATAGCTGCATCATGTGTAATGTCCTATGGCTAGACAAAAATTTTGATAAGAATCTAAAAATAGTAGTAAAGATCATAGGCTTTGGAAACAAATAAAACTGGGTTTAAATTCTGAATCTGTCTCTTACTAGCTTTACAATCTTGATCAGCACGCTTAACGTCTCTGATTCCAAATTTTAGCTTATACAATGAAAAATAAATAAGACAATATATGTTACATTCAGTACAGTACTTAAAACGTGGGACTTCAATAAATGAATAACAGATAGATGCTATTGTTGTAGCCGCCAGCCCCCGAAAGACACACAGACCACCAGAAATCAGTGAGTTATAGGAAACATGCTCTTTATTCAGCCAGCTGGGTCTGCCGGGGGTACGCAGACCCCAAATTAAGCAGCCCCGAAATGTAGAGGTACAGGATTTTTAAGCCCTAAATCCCATTCCTCATTCTGTCTTAAACACAAAGGTCTTTTTTTTCTCCTATTCACTACCTGTCAACCCACAGGTCAGGTGTGCAAGCGGGGGTACAGAAGCAGAAAGCTTATTGTTAGAATGTTATGTTCCCATGGGTGATAACCTATGTTCCTATGGGCGATAGCCTATGTTCCCATGGGTGATAGCCAAACAGTAATTTTCCAGGCAGCACACTATTATTCTAATTCTTCACACCATTATAAACAATTATTGTTCCTAATTCTTTGTGAATTTCTGTAATTAATTTCTAAATATAAATTATTGGAAGCAGAATTGCTGGGACGAAGGTTAGATACATTCTTCAAAGTTTTATGTGAATCGTAAATCACCATGCTCACAATGCAGACTTCTACCAGCAGAGCATAAATGTGCATGTTTCTCTGTTCCTTTCCCCAACTGACCAATACATAAGGGAAAAGTTGTATTTTGTTGTTTTAATGCATAGACTTTTGAATATTTTGTTGATGAAAATGTAATTAATGGTTACTTGTAGGTATTCTTTTGCAAATGGACTTTATATTCAACACATTTTTTTTTTCTATTATGGTGTTTGGTCTTTTCTTAATGATTTGTAAAAATTTTAAGATACTCTCTATTTATACATGTTGAGTAGTTTTCCAAGTTTAACATGTTTTAAATTTGTGGTATGACATTTTTTAACATGCAGAAATTTTAAATATTTATGAAATCAGATCTAACAATCTTTCACTTTAAATGTGTTTTTGCATGTATAGCAAGCAAAACATTTTAAGATGCTATTGAAAGGAATATCTTTAATCAGAAGCGAGAATTTATAGGGAAAACGCTTAGGATTTAATAATTCAAGTATTTAAAAATAAGTATTTTCTTAGTATTGTAAAATCAAGTTCAGGTAGCAATTGTGAATTTTGTTGTATGGACTTTGTGGGGGTAGGGGGAAGGTTAGGGGCACAGAAACATAATGAAAGTTTGAGCATCTGCTTTTCATTAAGCACTGTGCTTGATGTTTTGGATTGGTAAGTCATTTAATTCTCAGATCAACCAGCCCTATGAGATCAATAATCTACCCATTTTATGGTTTTTGTTCGCTTGACAAATATTTGTTGAGCACAGTATCAGTTTTTAGACTTCCTTTTATAGAAAGTGAAAAATAAATCCAAACTAGTTTATGACAAAGAGACTTTGTTTCATCATGTAAGCTGAAAAGGTCTAGCAGTAACTCTAGCTTCAGTGGTAGGTTGACCCAGGGCTCAAAAGAAATCATCGACATCCACCTCTTAGTTTGTTTCCTCTGAATTGGCTCCATTCTCAGGTCCTTCATGGTGGCCCCCATAGCCTAAGGCAGACTAGAAGAAAGGGTCTGCTTCCCCCGGGTTCAAAGTCCCAGAATTGAATTCCCCGGGTGCTCACTGGCCTCACATGAGTCATCTGCCTCTCCCTAAGTCAATCACTGTGGTCAGGGAGTTATGGTCAGTGTCTCATTGGCATAACATAGATAATGTGCTCCCTTCTTGGAGCCAAGGGATTGAACAAGTTCTTCTAAGGGAGTAGCCTGAACAAAGTTCTTCTAAGGGAGTAGCCTGAACAAAGACAAAGAGAAATAAAAAAACTGGAACATTTGAAACATTTACATTAACCTTGTGAACTATGAGTTGGCTGAGATAAAGCTGCAAAGAAAATCAGAACTCAATTCAACGTAAACCATACTCAGATGGTGGGAAATTTTGACTCTATTCCGAGGCAATGTCAAGCCCAAGAAGGGAACAAAGGGAAAAAAAATGAAAAACCAGGAAAGAATCCCAGGGCACAATATTTGAGGAGTGAGCAGAGGAATAGGAGTCCATAAAGGAGAATAATAATAATGTTGTCAGTATTATTGAAGCCAAGGAAAGGGAACATTTCAAAGAGTCAGAAAAGTAAAGTCAAATTCAGATTAAAGGTCAAATAACATAGGGTCTGAAAGATGTCCATTGGATTTGCAAATAAGAGAGAAGAAATTAAGGGATCATTAAGGGGCCAAAGAACCTGTTTTCTAAAAGTAAGAGAGATAATGGGCTAAAGGGATAAGGAGTTGTGATCAGAAATAATCTGTTGGAGCTCAAGATTTCAGAGTTACAGATTTAGAGAATAGTGAAGTAAAGACAGCTTTAATCTGGGAAGTTAATGAGTTTTGAGGCAAAACTATTGACTTTGTGAATAGGAAAAGGAAGACTGAGAAAGGTCCCAAATCTGTAAAGGTGAGAGAGAAATGGCTGAGAATTTGTTAGTTAAGTAGGTGTGGAGAGATGGTTGGCGTGAACCTCATAAGAAGAGGAGGTTTTTCCTAAGGAAGAGGAAAAATAAAAATGTGAAAAAACAATAGTAAATATGAAGAATATTGCCACTTCTCCAGGCTTCACGGTTTGTGTGGGGCAAGAAAAAAATGCTCCTTTCTCCAGAGAGGACAGAAGGTGGGGATGGGGAAACACAGGATGTTCATCATTTCTGAATGGCTAAATAAAAATCTGGATACTGTTTAAATCAAATGTAATAAGTATGTAGTAAATAATTTATAGTAAAGAAATCTCTTGCCCCAAAATAAGGACTGTTCTTTGCCCTTGGCTTTTAAGTGGTAATCTCTGGGCTCTGGGAATGTTGTGCCTGGTAAGGTGTCTTTGTTTGCCTGGGGACCTCGGATCATTCTGAATAATCGAATGATGTGATTTAGGGTGAAGGGCTAGCTGCACCTTTAGTCTTAGGTTGGGGGCTGGCCACTGCAGAAAGACCAATGATATGATTTAAAGTGGGGATTAGGGTCAACCTGGAGGCTGAGATTAACCACATGGGCAATAAGTCAGTCATGCCTCTGTGAGGAAACTCCACTGAAAACTGGACACAAAGCTCAGATGAACTTCCCTGGTTGACAGTACTCCTTATGTATTGTCATACATGCATCTCAATACTGGGAGAGTAATCTCTCCTGACTATAGGAAAAGGACAACAGAAGTTCTACATTTTTCCCTTTGTGGACAAAAAAAAAAAAAAAGGGGTTCTGTGGAAAGTAACCTCACAGGGCGATCTGATCATAAATTCCTAAGTAGGCAGGTTATGGAGGGTAGTCACTTCCCAGGCACATAACTTCTTTAGTGAAAGATTTTAAGCCAGCCCTGTCCATTGTTCTTGTGCATCTAGGTTCACACACCTTTGAAATATTCAGAAATACTACCTCTCAAAGGGGGTATTAACTCTCAACAGAGCACATAATCGTGTTCTCAACACAGAGCTGATTGAAAAGGGATGGTTTCCGTGGTGAGATGCCCAGTTGGAAGAATGCAGAAGAGGCTGACATGAGATTGAAACAGTGGGCATCAACTTTATTGTGGGGTGTGCACTTCTGTTGCTTCCCTTCTTTTCCCCTTTGGCTCCCCAGGGGACCGCATGGCTCTACACATATCAGAGTATGATAGTGGCATTCAGCCACATATGCATGATACAATAAGCTGAAGTATGTTTACATATTTTAGGCGTAGGTGCCCTATTAGACTAATGTAACATTCTAAATCCAGGGTCCTATTACTAGCCACGAGCCTGGATCACAGCCAGACCTGGGACCACCCAGGCCTGGGACCCACACATGTTAACTATCCTGCAATCCAATCTCCATCTTGCTTTCTCCAATCTTCCATATGTCCCCTCTTTAATTTCAAATGTATAAAAGAAGCTACAAAATTGTTATTCTCTGGAGTGTTTGAGAACTTGCTCCCTGGCATATGTCAACAGTTTGGCTCAAATAGACGCATAAAAATTCTCTACAGGTTTGGGCATTTCTTACTCAACATCTTGGTTGATTTTTATCTGTATTCTTTCCTTGTAACAAACCGTAATCCTGAGTACAATAGCTTTCAGTGAGTTTTTTGTGTGTCCTTCTAGCTGTTAAGCAGTTAGGTAGGCATTAGCGATGGGGGAACGCAGGTCCAACCCAGAGACCTCCCATCACAGCCCAAATATGATGCAGCTCTCCCATTCCTATAGCGCTGCAGCCATCTCTGGCATAGCCCGTTTCTCTCTTGAAACGTATTTTAATAAATTTTACTTTTCTTAAATTTCACCAATCTGCGATTCTGTACTGTATCAGCAGAATGTACTGAGGTACCCTCAGTGCCACCAGCACAATGACAGATTTAGATCACCTCCAACTGTAACGTAGCTAATTATTGAACTTATCAGAAGTGAAGGTGGTCTTGGGGAATGTGCCTCTAACTTTATGGTTGGTCTAAATTCCTTGAGGCAGGAAAAATTCTGCAGACATTTTCTTCACTTTCTTATAGCATACAGTTTATATTTTAAGAAATTGTATACTTTCTAGATAAAACATGAATTAGGTTCCTTTACCCAATATTTATCTGTAATGGATTCATAAACTCATTCAATAAATAGAATTTAACTGAGAGCAATTAAAGTAGTTAGGAAAGAGTTCATTTAAATTGTTTTGGTGTACAGTAGGTAAAAATATTTTTTAATAAAGAGGAAATATTTTGTGTAAAATACTTTGCAATACTTACTAATTGATGTTGGTCAAATCATATAATTTTTTTGAGTTTAATCATTTCTAAAATTGAAGATATCTTTCCCATCGATACTACTTAAAAATTAAGGATTAATGAAAGACGAAGAATGAAATATGTTATTAAAAGTTTCTGGTCTAGTAACTGAAACAGTATGTGTTC
>NW_011888932.1:5087186-5105440 GCF_000151845.1 Pteropus vampyrus | reverse complement strand
TCTGCGATTCTGTACTGTATCAGCAGAATGTACTGAGGTACCCTCAGTGCCACCAGCACAATGACAGATTTAGATCACCTCCAACTGTAACGTAGCTAATTATTGAACTTATCAGAAGTGAAGGTGGTCTTGGGGAATGTGCCTCTAACTTTATGGTTGGTCTAAATTCCTTGAGGCAGGAAAAATTCTGCAGACATTTTCTTCACTTTCTTATAGCATACAGTTTATATTTTAAGAAATTGTATACTTTCCAGATAAAACATGAATTAGGTTCCTTTACCCAATATTTATCTGTAATGGATTCATAAACTCATTCAATAAATAGAATTTAACTGAGAGCAATTAAAGTAGTTAGGAAAGAGTTCATTTAAATTGTTTTTGGTGTACAGTAGGTAAAAATATTTTTTAATAAAGAGGAAATATTTTGTGTAAAATACTTTGTAATACTTACTAATTGTATGATGTTGGTCAAATCAGATAATTTTTTTGAGTTTAATCATTTCTAAAATTGAAGATATCTTTCCCATCGATACTACTTAAAAATTAAGGATTAATGAAAGACGAAGAATGAAATATGTTATTAAAAGTTTCTGGTCTAGTAACTGAAACAGTATGTGTTCCATAAATATTAACTGAGATAATGAGAATATTCTAAGACTTTTATGTAAGATTCATGCTTTATAAATTTTATTGACTGAAAATTGATGAGAAGCTAACATTTCTGAACTCAATTCTCCTTTTAGAAGCAAATTTCACCTTTGTGGAAACTTATGAGGTGAGGGCATTATAATAATCTTAGGCAAATAACAACTACCAACTAGATTCTAGTTACCGGTTTTATACAAATTGTACTTTAATGGGTATGTTTTTAAAAATATGATAGAATTAAACTACTTTATGCTTTTATTATTGTTTCTTATATCTTAAATATGTGAAATAAATTGATTCTAATTATTAACAAAAATTCCAAAAAATTAAGAGTTTTACTTATATATGATTTGTAAGTCAAGAATGTAGCCCTCACTATGAACTGAAGACATATTCCAAATGGAGGGAATAAGACTAGGTTTTTAAAGGCAAAAATGCTGGAAGCTGATGATCAAAGAGATGGGTTGCTAGGGGAAACAAGATCATAAACTTACATTTATTCATTTTCTCATTGGTGGGAGCAACTGGACTTTTCAGCAGTCAGCTGTCTTGGTGGTCAGCAAGTGGGGCTCTGATACAAGAAAATGATTAGGTAACAAGATTAGGAATTTGTCAATGTTCTAGTTCTAGTTCAGCCTTGTAGAACAACAGCTTTTGGGTTTCTTGTCAACAGAAATCAAACAGCACAGACAAACTGTTTCTTTCTGTAGACTGTTTCCTAGTCCAAAGAGCAGAGTCATGATCTGTAAGCAGCCTCAGGGGCCAAACTACAAAAATCCAAATGTTAGACCTCAAACTATGATATTAAATTTCTTAAAAGTCCTCACGATGTTTTCATGCATTGACCATGAATGAAAATTTCAAGCCAAATTCGGACTACATAGCTACAATGCCCCCTTCCTTTTTTTTTTGCAAACTTTCTGACGTTGCCACTAACATGGATTTGTGTCGTGATGATGAATGCTGTTTTTTAAAGGTTTTATTTCTACTTTGATTTGCGTGAGATAAGGTACATTTCTGAAATGGTTACCAACATAATTCTTGACTAAAAATTAATCTGTGTTGTAGAAATGCTTCAACATTCTTGATCAAATCAGGAATGATTTCAAGTCGATAATTTTTAAATTATGATTATGTGGTGCGTGCATGAATGGTGTGTGTGTGTGTATGTGTGTCCAATCCTGCTATACAACTTATAAGATACAAGGGTGCACTTACTAATCACATAGGCAGTTCCTTGGCCTTAGGAATAAAATTGGATTTTTTTTTTTTTATGTCATAAGTTATAAAAGCAGTCTTTCATCAAATATTCAAATATAAGCTGTCAACTTCCATTCAGAGCTGCAAGCTACAAGGTAGAAGTTTTAAACTTCTTTTTGAAATTCTGCTTTTTCAGAAAGTTTGCAAAAATACAGAAAGAAGAAAATAGAGAAACACAGTCACTGCACTCCAGTTCTTTTTACTTGATCTCCTTTTCTTAATCTCTCTCCTTCCACTCTTTCAGCATAATAGTTTTTATAGCCATAAATATTTGGTGAGTCATTTTGTCTTTTAGTGACAAAAGTATATGGGTGAAACTCCTTCAAAAAGAGAGATACCCGCTCTCAAGACCTTTTCAACGTAGAGGGAAAACTTGGGAACCGTTTGTATGGACGAGGGATGCGTTGTATGTAACAGCACTAAAAAGGAGGAAAAATAACTTCCAGAGCCAAAAGAGGAAAGAACAGTAGATTTGGTTTGGGAAGGGAGAGGCGTTGGAGGGCTGAAAAGTAAAATTTGTTTGTATGAGAGGCAAAACAGGAAACATATAGCTTTATTGGGCCCTTTTCGTCCTCCCAGACGCTGGAACGTTCTCCAGCAGGATCTGTGTTTGAAGAGAAAATGGGCGCAATGAGAGCGGAGTCTCATTTAAAGCTGGACTGCTGGGTTGTGCTCGCCGCGGTTTTTCGGGTGAAGGTGGAACCAGAGATGGGAGGCAGGTCTCAGGGACTCTTCCAAGTTTCTTTTTAAAAAGCCTTTGCCTCTTCTATATTTATTATTCAGGTGCGTCCTCAATTTTGTCCCCAACTTGGGCTTCTCGTAAAAGAGCCGTCGGCATAAAGCGTTTGAGTTGGGCTTCCTATTTTTTATGCTCTCCCGCGCATGCCCGGCTGGTCCCCTGGTGAAGGCCCCACAAGGATGGTGACTTGGGTAGCGGAGCACGAGATGGAAGCCAGTTGGAGGCTGCATAATTGATGCATTTCTAACTTGTCGAGACAAAAGGAACCTGAATGGGCTGTTGAAAGCCGATTACTCCTGCAATAATTGCGGGGCCACTTTATTTCGAGCTTGCTAATGGATTTTTCTAATTGTTATTTGTTTGATTGCTCACGTTATACTCCTCAGAGCATGTACGCCATACTTTTAAAACATCCTTTTGATATTTATCTTAGAATCTTCACATCCGACCTCAAGTTAGTGATAAGCAAATTTTAGTAAAGTTTCAAAACAAAGAGTAAATTTTCTCTCCCTCTCTCATAAGAAAAGGTGACAAAAATTAAATTTATGTTATGGATCTAAGCCCATATGCCAGATTTCACAGTTAAATCTTATAATAATGAGTTTTTATTGTTTTTAATGAGTTTTTATAGTTATCATGATTTGTGAGCTGTATTGATTTGCTTGGGCTGCCATACAAAACAAACAAACAAACCAGACAGTAGTTTAAACAACAGAAATTTATTCTCACAGTTCTGGAAGCTAGACTTTTACCATTGAGGTGTCTGATTTTATCGTGGGCCTCTCTCTTTGGCTTGCAAATAGCCACTGTGTCCTCAGATGGTCTTTCCTCTGTGTATGTTGTCTGTATCCTAACCTCTTTTTATATAGTCATATTGGATTAAGGCCCACTCAAATGACCATTTTAACTTAACTACCTCTTTAAAATAAAGGCCCTGTCTCCAAATACAGCACATTATGAGGTACTTGGGGTTAGGGCTTCAACATACAAATTTTGGGTGAACATAATTCAGCCTGTAATATGGGCCATTTATCAGTATTTTAGACATAAGAAAAAAAAAAGGAGCTCTGTGTCCATATTTAGAACGTGAGGTGAAGAAATTCAGCCAGTTATCCCATTATTGAGTAAAAAGTAATTATTTAACAGTGAGTGCGTACTATGTACTCAATACAGTGTTTGAAGGACTATGTAAGATAAAAGTATAAGAGACCTTGCCTTCAAGGAGTAAACATTTGAACTGATAAAGCCAGATAATGGAAGTATATTTTAATTTAAGCTTCTATTTTCTAGATAATTGTTCAGTTCTGCTCTTTGGTTTGTGAATTTACAGACTCTTTTAGTTTTCCTGAATTTTTCCTCTTAAAGGAGACATTTGGAACTTGCCGAAGAAGCCTTCTTGGCAGAGCTTATTATGTGGCAGCATTAGGTATTTTTGTTTATTTGTTTTAATTCTTTTCAGTCCTAAAGATTATGTTAAAATGAAGTAGTGCTCAGATCTTAAATGTAACTCTTTAGTTTGATATCGTTGTTTTTAATAATGACTCAGCCTCTAATGTGCTTACGATGTTGGCCCCTTGGCCTAAAAATCGTTTGTTGATGTAGCCAAGTCTTTTCAGTGAGGCCTGTGGATGATTTATGGTGAGAGTGACTGGGAATTTTATGCTCTCCTAGTTGGCGAGTTCTCTATTTCATTGTGTTCTTTTTCAAAAAACTGTCATTACTAAGCCAGTAGTTAAAAACATAAATGCAAATTTCCTTTGAAAATACTCTTACTGAATTTAGATTTGGCAAGAACCACATTTTTATAATAATTTACTCAATTTTGTCCCCCAATAAATCATCATGAATTAACATTATCTATTACAGATAAGATGGGATTACTCCTCCTAGAATGTTACATCAGAGACATCTTCCAATTAATTATAATTTGCAGATCCCAGTTGGGTATAAAATCCTTTGCCTTGTGCTGAGATTCAGAAGTGGGTAAATCAATTCTTGCTTTAAATGAGCTTTCAACACAGTGAGAAAGATTTGTCAGAGAGTGACTCTCTACAGCACAATATGCCCAGTTCTATAGTGAAGGACAAAGTACAAAAGGAGCACACAGACAAAAGAAATGGTCACCAAGAAAAGGAATGAGAAGATGTCAAGGAAAGTTTTACAAAAGAGGCAGCCTTTACATCAGTGTTTGATAAAGAGTAAGCTTTTGACCAAAAGACAGAAGGAGCAAACATTCCAAGTGGAAGGAAAAGCATGAGTCAAAGACGTGCCTGGGGAAAGGGCAAGATGTGTCCAGGGACTAGGAGTAGAAGAGTATGGCAGAAGTTGGAATACAGTGGGAGATTAACTGGAAAGGTCGACCGAGCCAGATTCTGGATGGTCTTTCCTTGAATTGTCTTGTATGTCACCCGAAAAGTTTATGTGTTATTCTTCAGGAAATGGGGAGCAAGTTGAGATTTGTGGCCTGGAGCTGGATTTGATCAGTGTCTTGTTTAAAGAACACAGTTCTGATGGCATTTTGAAGGCTCAATATTTGAAAGATAAAGAGGACAGTTAGGGTTAGAAAAATTAGGGAGAGTATAGTGCAATAATCTAGGGGAGGGAAAGTAAAAACTTGAAGGTCTGATAGAAGACAAAGGCAATGGAAATAAAGGATCAGAAAAGTCTTGTACGATTAGGGTCAATGTTGCCTCACCGTTCACAGAATTATGGGAAAGACTGTTGATCTGTTCTAACCTCAAGATTCTATGAATTAGTCTTTTCTGACCACATAAGAACCCTACATTCCAGAAGAGAGCATTTCTTCACAACTGTAAGTACACATCAGGATGCTTCAGATATATCCCTACATAGTTAAGAAGTGAAATCATTTCTCCAACCTTGATTAACATGAGTTGAAATGGGGATGATTAGATCTATTTACTTGAGCACAAACTAATTTTTTTTTTTTTATGAGTTTCCAGTGTGGAGACATAGTAATGCTTATCAGGGTAGTTTCCATGGATAGGAGACCTGTACTTGAGCTTTACAGGAAGATGAGTTTTAGTTTCTGCTCACTGAACTCAGAATAAAAATTAAATTAAAAATTGAGTAATAAAACTATGAGGAAATTAGAGAAAGGAAGGAAAGAAGATAATCAAAGGACATGGTACCGAAGATACTGAAATACCTTGTTAAAATAGAAGATACTGACTTGCTGAATAAGTTTTTATTGCTTTGCAAGTTCCAAGGATTTAGAGTAATTGAAGAAACATTGTGAAGGAAGCAAGTAGGCCATTAGACACAGACACCTTTGGTGATTGCAAGTGGCAAGTGTGGCAGAAAAAAAAATGATATTAAGATGGAGAACATGCATTTTGAAGCACTTTAATTCTCACACATCTCATCCTTAACTGGTCAGTGTATCATTACTTATATCTACTTCTTTTATTTACCAAACATTTATTTGTTATTTGCATTTACTCAATTAAACCTCATAACAACCCCATGAAGTAGGTACTTTTATTATTTGCATTTTACAGGTGGAGTAAAGTTAAGCAATTAGCTCAGTCACATGGCTGGAAGTAGCAGAGCCAAAGATTCAGAGTCCGTGTTCTTCACCAGTACACTGTGCTGCCATTCTAAGTTTAAAGGTGGGAGAAAAAGCAGTGTTTTTAATGCTATGGTTTAATTAAGAAGGATCTCAACAGGACTCTGTCAAAGATTTGTGTATTCTCATAAATGTAAGTGCAGGCTAAAAGCAATCATAGCATTTACAGTTGTCCATTTCCCTTATCTCTGATGGTTTACTAATTCATTTAAAAATATAAATCTCTAGTCTTCACCTTCATAAATCCTGATTTAGCAAGCTTGGATTGGCAAATGGTTAATTTCATTAACTGTCAAATTTAGTATTCATAAAATTGTCATTGACCCTCAAAAATAATTGGTTTTTCTCATTTAAAAAAAACCCCATGATATGCACAGTGATTTGCCAGAAATCATTTCATAGCTAAATAATTTATTTGTAGCAAAATAATTTTAAATCAAAATATAGGAATTCTTTTAAATTACAACTGTATGTGTTTCTGTTAAATGGGATGAAGTGGTACCTCTTAAAATGTTTGATGTACTGTTGAGATGAAGGACTCTAAGAACAAAAGGTGTAGGATGTATTGCTCTTTAAAAAACCTGCTTTCTGTTCCCTCTCACAAGTAAGCAGCATGTCTCAGTTGTCCCTTGTGTAATTTATACCTTCTCCAAAGTGGGAAACTCATTCACTTCGATATGCCGGTTCTTCCAATTATTTACCATTCTATCTCTTATTGAGAAATAGAAATCTGTCTCCAATCAAAAAAATTGGTGAGAAATAAAGGAGCCTTGTCCATCTCCCTGAATTCATATTAAATTTAAGGGAAACACAGAAACTAAAATTCCTTTAGTTGTTTTTAGGATATAGAGAAGGCTGGTTCCTGGGTCTGAAAAGACAATATATAGTGTTTAGATAATCTATATTCTCTTCTGGAATCTGTCCCCTACTCTCCTGTTGGAGACTGGGAGAGTCTGAGGCAATGACACTGTGTTAACATTCTTCCCGCACCTCCCCTTCCCAACTTGCTGCCTAAGGTTATGTGGTTTGGAACAAAGTAGGCTATTTGCCTGCAGACCCATGGCCCAGGAAAGTTTTTTGTTACATTGTACTACATCATGGGGTGGAAGTGGAGTATCTGGATGTGACAGAAAGGGAGAGGGCATGCTGCAATGAAAAGGCTCTATAAGAGCACCAGGAATTCACACCTAGAACAATATATGATGAAGGAAAGAGAGTAGAAAGAGAGCTAAAAGAAATCAAGTACAAAATAATGTGAGCTTTTGCCAGAGGATCCTAAAACCTTGTCTTTTCATGTATTATTGTCTTTGTGTGGTATTAATTGTATAATATACAATATGAGAAAAATAGCATAGATTTTTTTGTTAGCTAGAAAGACCCTTAGTGCGGATATCGATGTTCTTTAGAAACATTGATGAATTCACTACTTTCTATGAACCATATAACTTTCATACTTAAATGCCACTGGGACTCACCCATTCAATCCACCAAACAAAAATATAGTGAATGAATAATCATATACTCAATTTAAAAAATAAAACATATAGAGGGAGCTTTGGATTAATATTCTGATCCTTGCCTCAACTCTGCCCCTCGCTATTTGTATTACATTGAAAAGGTGCTTGGTGGCTTTTAATTTTTTCATCTAAATATGAAAATAAATTAAACCATGTCCTGATGTTTAACATTCAGTTCCACAAATCTAATATGGATGACCTGACCCCAAATGAAATTTTCAGCAGTATTAATTAACTAGAAAATATGAGCTATTATTATGGCAGTAGGACCTACCCAGCTTGGCTGCCTCTCCTTCTGTGTGACTGATGGCCTCCTAAGTGCCATATTAACAGTCTTGGATCACGGACCAATTTAATTTGAGTGCAATTGATTATATATGTGTGAGCTCTTCACATTTACTTTTATTAAAATCATATCATAACACAAAGAAAATAGATATAAATTAAGCTGCATGTCCTTCAAATATGCCTCACATCTGGTTCTCATATGGTAGAACTTTCTTCGGTTCCCCTTTATCATACATTTAAAAATTCCTGGGGTACACACACATCTGGGAGTTCTGATCATGTGACCTTCTTTTGAAAAAAACTTGGGTACCTTTATAATTCTATGATTTATTTCATGGTCTGTGTAGTTTTATTTTTTACCTAAAACAGTAATGTAAAGGTAGATTGCTTAACTTATGCTTAAATAATCAATTACATGTTTAAATTGTTTTAGAGATTTCTTCCTTTTTCCTTTTTAAATAGGAATTTACTGACTGACAATGGCAGAAAAAGTCTTAGAGAAGTTAGATGTTCTGGATGAGCAAGCAAAAATACTCTTGGATAGAAGAGTAAAGGTTTGTAAAAATAAAAGCTAAAATTTAATTTATTCATTAAATGGTTATTTCAAATATGAATAATTATTTTTACTTTTTAGTTATTGATGCATTAATACTAAGATAAGAACTAATTTGTAAAAAATAAATAATTATATTAGTGAAAGAGTCATCTACGTAAGTGGATACCATAAAGAATTACTTTGATATACAAGGTAACGTCTAGATAGCTGCTGTATTAAGGTATGATGTATCCTAACTGCTTAAAATTAAAACAAAAATCTAGACAACTAGTAAATGTGACTACACCTATAGTTCTCACAAATATGTTAAACATTAAAAATTATTCAGTTGGTTTATTAAAAGGAAGAAAATATTTGGTATAGTTACCAAATTAGAAATAACTAAGGTTCATAGAAATTAAAGTAAAAAGGTGATACTTATCAAATGTAGTATAAAATATTACATAAATAAAAATGTAATAAAAAATCCTCAAAGCCAGATTTTTAGTGCATATGAGCAATTTAATTTGGTTACACAAAGACTTGCAAAATAGTATAACAGTATGAATAAATGAGGCATATATAAGAGCATGCAGTCTGAGAAATTAAGGGAGAAACCACAGAGAGGAACTCAAGTGAATCAACATATTTATGAAGGTGAATTAGCTCTATTGATTTTTTTAATGACCAAAAACATGAGATAGCAATATGAAATTCACTTTGGTAATCAGTCTTTTTTTGTTTTTTAAAACTTTTTATTTTGAAATAATTATAGACTCACAGGAAGTTGCAGAAATAATACAGAGTCCCATGTACCTTTCACCCAATTGCTCCCGATGGTGACATCTTATACAGTGCTGTATCTTGACTGTGGTGTTGGTTACATAAATCTATAATAGGATAAACTTGTACAATATCAAAACCAGTATGAGTCACAACCAATATTAACAGCACTGATGTATTATCGTTAATTGGACTACAGACTTTATTCAGTTTTCACCATTTTTTAACCTGTATTCATTTGGTCATTTGTATGTGTCGTTTTATGCAATTTTATCCTAATGTAGATTGGTGTAACCACCACAGTCAAGATACAGCCGGTATCTGTCACAGTAAAAGAACTTCCACATGTTACTTTGTATTTGTATCCACACTCTCACCCCATTCCCTGTCTCTGTCGCTGGCAGTGGCTAACCTGTTCTCCATTCCTCTAGTAATTTTGTAATTTTGAGAATGTTATATAAATGAAATCAGTATGTAAAATTTTTACATTGACTTTTCACCAAGCATAATGACCTTGAGGTCCATCTAAGTTTTTGCATGAATCAATAGCTTTATTATTGTAAATTATATATAAATTTTATTGCTGAGCAGTACTCCATTATATGGATGTACAAAGTTTTAACCACTCACCCATTGAAGGACATTTGAGTTGTGCTAAAAAATAAGATAAAATAAAGGCTGCTATGTATATTTGTGTACAGGTTTCTGAATGAACATAAGTTTTCATTTCCCCAGAGTGAATGCCCAAGAATGTGATTGTTGGTGCAATCTGTCTCTTAAACTCAACAAGGTCAAGGCCACAAAGTTTGGTTTGAATTGTCCCTCCCTGTGCCTCAGCCTGGAAACTGCCTCCAAGAAGTAAGCTGAGCATTTGCAGGGTTTACCTCATTTGTTTTTCTTCTTTCAGGGATCATGGTTCTGCTCTGCTTGTTTTCTAATGCCCGCTTACAGTTGTTTTCATATATTTTGTCTGATTTTCTGGTTGTTTACAGCAGAAAGGCAATTCTCACAGTGTTTAATCCTTCGTTGGTAGAAGCAGAAGTTCTCATATCCTTTGGTTTGCTTTAAAATTTTTTATCTCTTCATTCTTCTGTGCTGTGCTCTGAGGAATTTTTTAGAGAAGATTTTTGGCTCCTATACTCACTCTTTACCTATACCCTTTTCCTCTTCCATCTATCTATATAATAATTTGAACTAAGTCCTTTTGCGATTGCTATCTTAACTCTATTTCTGGTTCATGCATGGTGACAGGAAGAAGAAATATTATCTTTGCTAAATATATAGGTTGTTCTTAGATTCCAATTTTTAGAATTAGGAAGGAGCCTTCGTGATTATCTAGTCCAACACTTTCATAAATGGGAAAAAAGAGCAGCTCAGGTCACATAGCAATGGCATAAAAAAAGTTGGTGCACAAGGCCCCCAACTTCATTCTGTATTATTTTTCCATTATTTACTGCCACAAAAATTGTGTGTGTGTGTGTGTGTGTGTGTGTGTGTGTGTGTGTGTATAAAATGAAGTTAAAAATTTTGTCCTTTCTTCACAGGATTTTCCCTATATGAAAAATACTCTTTTTCACAATGTTATACTTTGGCTTTGTTACAGAAAAACAATCTTCAGAGTCACATAACGAAAAAGCGTTTTGTTACACCTCTGACATTTGATTTTCAGTTGGAATTTGAAGAGGCTTTTACTGCTACATCCATATCTAAGACAATATCAAAGAGTACAGAAAACAAGTCACATCATATTAAAAAAACAAAAAGGTAACCATCGTAATAACTACTTCGAACTTTTAGTTTGGAGTTTCAAAGCATTACTTTAGATTTGTTTCAGATTACGCAGTCTATGTTTAATGTAAAATTGTCAAACAGGTATATTTCATAACGGTTATGAGTTACAATATACTAGATTGGCATTCTGAATATTCCTAGTTTAGAAAATATTTATTACAATATTTCACTATTGCACATGGTAATTGCAGAGAATAATTACAATTCTGACTTTTTAAAAAAGGCTTTTTTTGAGCTGTATTATATTGCTGCAATTTAATGTCAAGATTTGTTTCAAACTTTAACCAATATACTATATAAAAAAAAATCTGCCTAGAATATTAAGTAAGGAAGTTTCTCTGTGTACTTATAAGGAGTAGTCTGAATAAGTCGTACTTGGTCTTTCACGGGCATGTGTACGTGTGTAATGCTATGTAATTTTTTCTGGGCATCAGAAATGTAGAGGAGAGCCCAGAGGAAAAAAAATACTAAGGTGTAGAATCAATAGAACCTGTCTGAGCTTCTCTCTTCTCCTCATTCTTGCCGTCTTAATTTCTTACTGCTTTCAGGGAGCTCTCAGATGTCTTTAAAGGAATGTTTTAACATTTTGTCCACCTTTTCTAGTTCTCAGGAGGATAGCTGTTTCAAACCACCTGGTCTTTTATGTCCAGAAGAAAAACCCAAATTTCTATTAATGTTCTACTAGATTTCACTCATACCTGAATAATTCTCACTTTCATACAACTTATTGTTTTTTCTAGGGCTCTAAGCCAAGTTCAGATAAAAAAATCTTTGCAGATAACTTTTGTTTCTTTGTTAACAATAGCTCTGCTATTAAATACTCCTGTAATTTTTATTCATTAATTTTATTCTATAAGTATTCATTGAGTGACTGTTGTACTCTGCGGATAAAACAGAAACCTATGCATTAAAGTTCGGTGAAGTCGGGGGGCAAGGAGTATTCAGATAAGCGAACAGGCAAACACCAATTGCTGCAGAGAGATTCCTAACATGAGGATCAGCAAAAGTTTTCTAGAGGAGATAACACCTCAGGTGAAACCCAGAGAGTCAGTGAAGAGGCAACAAGATTTAAAAGAGGGAAGTAAGTTCCAGGCCAAGGCAATAATATGAACCTGCCAGAGGCAAAGGAAAGTCCAGTTTTTTGAGGAACCAAGAGTAGTTCAATGTTGCCAGACTCGAATGGGATACAAGGTAGAGACTGGAGAGGGAGCTAAAGAAGTGAGGCTAAAGAGGTAAGAAAAGGCCGGGTCACCAAAGGCCTCATGAGCCCAGTAAAGAACTTTGGACAATCTCCTAAAGCAGAGAAGAGCCACTGAAGGATGTAAACAGGGCAGCGCATATTTAGATTTGGATTTTAGAAATATTGTTAAACAGCAAAAGAGGTCACTAAAAATTAAGAGGGTTCCTCAGAAAATCTGACCTTTTACTAGATTCATGGTATCTCCAGAAGCTGTCTCCTCCAGGAAGCAACCCATCTTTCAGTGAGTCCTTTTCTAGTCATAACAGAATAATTGCTTAAATAACAGAACATAAAGCAGAAAGTTTCTAAACTCATATCAAGAATGATATCCTGGTTATACTAGTTATGTTGGATAGATTTAGTTCCTCCAAATCTTTAGATGCAGCTGCTGGGCTTATAAGTTATGTTAATT
Source organism: Pteropus vampyrus (assembly GCF_000151845.1). NCBI lineage: Eukaryota > Metazoa > Chordata > Mammalia > Chiroptera > Pteropodidae > Pteropus > Pteropus vampyrus. The sequence continues at coordinate 5,092,638 of NW_011888932.1, read as the reverse complement.
ATGACTCAGATATGAGTCTCCACCAGCGCTCACAAACCTCACTCCTACACTGAGCCAAGATGTCTGATCTAATTCACAGAGCTTTCAGCTTAGCCTAAACTTTACATCATAACTGCCACCTCCGGAACCAGAGACTGGTAACTGCATGCTTCTTTCCTTTTTGACCTCTAGCCTCTTGCTATTCCAAGTGTGGTCTTCCATCTAGAAGCATCTGTATTACATGGGAGCTTGTTTGAAATGCAGAATCTCTGACCCCATCCCAGACAGAAGTTGCAGTCAACAAGATCCCACAAGTGATTCCTAGGGACTAACAAATGAGAAGCACTGCTGTAACACAGTGGTTCTCAAAAGTGGAGGGCTCGTTATAATACAGATTTTAGTTTGGAGTAGGGCTCAAGCATTATTACTTTTTAAAGATTTCCCGGATGATTCTTACGTAAAGCTAGGATTGAGAACTGTTAAAATTCTTAGGGCTTCTTTCACAGTTACTCCTAGAGACATCTTTTCCATGTTGTTATTAGCTCAGGATTTCTGCATTTTTCTTAGATAAATGAGAACTGATAAAAGTGATGGCCACAAGTACCCAAAATTCGCTGGGAGCATCTTCCTAGTATTACTTTCCTGATGAGCAGAGAGTTTTATAATCATTCAAAAATATCTGTCTCTTTTTTTTTGACTATACAGTCTTTAAGAATTCTCAATAAACACAAAACCTACTCTTCTCTGCAACTCCTTATAATTGGACTTTTTACAAAAGAGCTATACTCATTTTAACAAAAGTTCCTTTAACAAATTACTTGGAATAAGGAATTTTTAAAAGAGAGTCGAAATGATTTCTCCATTACCTAAGCATTCTGTACTGGATTATCATGTCAAAATAGCAATTTTACCACATGTAAATAAGAAATAGAAAATAAGTTAGAGGCAAGTAGAAGATTAAGAATATTTTTTTTAGATTAATAGAGGCTTTTCATTAATGAATAATTTTCCTAAAATATACCTACATTGAGACCTGTCAAAAGAATATTTCTTTTAGAAATAGTTTAATGACAGAAGAATAAACCTGCATACAGAAAAGATAATTAAATATGAATAGAGAATACAGTTGTAGCCAAATTACTTCTGTTTTTAGTTCAATTCATATCTTATACTCTGCATGATGTTAGCTTGGCATAGAGATTAAGAGGATGGAGTTTATTGCAGACCAATTGCAGGTTTGTATCCTAGTTTTGCTTCCTACTAGCTGTTATCTTGGACAAATCATATAACCTCTTTGTGCCTCAGTCTCCTCATCTTTACCTTGAGGATAATAATTGTATGTAGCCCATCAGGTTTTTGTGAAAGTTAAATTGATTAACATATGTGAAGAACTTAAAATTCCCCAACGTACAGTAGGCGCTCAAAACAATGACAAGACTCAACAATAAAAATATAAGCTGTACTTTTGCAATATACAATCGTATATTTTAATCATTAAAAATAAGATAGTAATGAGATACACTTGAGCCATGTTTACACGTGGCAATTGCTTCTAAAATCTCAGGTGAAGTGTGATATTATAATAGGTAAGTGGAGGTTGGGTGGGGTGGGAGCAAGAAGGATAGAGAAAAGAGAGACGTTTACATGAGTGGAGACAGATTCACGCCTTGCCTGCTCCTACCCATACAATTTCTCAGTTACGTGGACACAGGCTCATTTAGGTCCCATGATATTCTGGAAGATAACAGCTTCATCTCCAACTCTCTGTGGAGAGAATTTCACTATTGGGCTAAACACTTCCTCTTCTCTGCAACTAGAAGAGGACTACCACTTATTGTTCATACCGGAAGAAATCTGAGACTCTAGAGCAGGGCTTCTCAACAGCGGCTACTCACTTGAGAGCTTTTGAAAAATATTCCAAACTCTACCCTAGAGATCATGATTTAACTTGTGGGGAAGAGGCTGGGCACAGACATTTTTTTTTCAAAGCACCCCTGATGATTCTAATATACAGCTAGAAGTTCGAGAACCATTTCTAGAGACTTCTGCATTTGTCACCCCCTCGATCAAGAGACCCTCCAATGACAGTTTGCCATTGATCCACTGCAAAATAATCACCTCTCATGGCTATATTACTTGAGTCTCAAATTTCCTGACCTTTATAGGTACTGAAGGAATGTGCACTCACTGAAATGAGTGGCCAAGGAGAAATCACAGGGGGACTCATATGAAGGAGGGAAATGAAAAGAAAGAATCAAAAGAATCAAACTCCTAATAAGTCATATTTATGAGAGAAAAACAGAAGACAACTTCAGGAAATATGTGTCTTAAGGACAGAAATAATCAAGAAAAAAAAGAGATTTTTTAAAAAGCATTTCTTAATCAAAAACTGATTATGGAAATTAAAAATAGAATTTAGATGTAAACTGAATTGCTAATCTAGAAGATCAAATAGAGACACACTCTTACAAAAATACAAAAAAATGAAATGGAAATCATATTGAAAAGAGACATACAGTAAGATTTCAGAATAACTCATATTAAATATGTACTTAATACATAAATCAGGAGAGCAAGAAACAGATGGTAAGAAAATAATCAAAGAAATATTAGAAATACCCTTTTTCGAAGACAGACTTGAATTTTCAGATCAAAAGGGTTATTGAGTGCTAGACTTATGATAAATTACTTAATTCCAAAGGCAGAAAGAAAATGATTAACTATCAAGGAAAAGAAAGCAAATGAGTTTCATATGCCTCATTTGCATCTCTGAGTCCAGAAAACAGTAAACCATTTTCAACTTTTGAACAGAATGGCAATATAGGAATCCTCTATTTGGATGAATCATCATTTATATATGAGAATAAAAGAGAGAAATTTTGGGGCATGAAAGATTTCAGAATGTAATCTGCCTATATATTTTCTTCCGAGAAACATACTGTGAGAAATATTTTATCTTAATTAAAATTAAATATGAATAATAAAATGATTCAAACTAGGTATCTTTATTGCACAAAAATGTATTTGAAATTATTCATGGTGTCAGAATGAAAGCTCTGGACTTCCATTTCACAGTGGCTGTTCTATTGAAATACAAAACATTCCAAAGAATTACCAGGGAAGTAGTTCATAAAAGATTTTCAGCTGGGAAGAGACATGCTTCCATCCGAGCTGTACCCTTCTCTTGGGTTTCTTTCCCTGGTGTGCCAGTAACACTTCATTGATTCAGCCCAGGAACGTGTAAGAGGCTTCCCTTAATTCCAGTACATGCCATGCAAAATAAAAATTTTTACCTATATTTCCTTTAATTTAGTGGCAATAGGATGTCATTTCACAGGGAATTTTTCAAAATATACAACCAAAAAATGAAGTTGAGGAGGATGAAATAAAGTAGTCCAAAACTAGTACAACTTACAAAAAAACAGGTTTATGATTTCATGTTAAAATTTTATAATTCCAAGTTTCATTCCTTACATGAGAACCCAGTGCTAGGAACACAGTTTTTATCCTAGGCTCGTCTTCCCCATTCCTCCTTCTTACTGTTGGTAGAAAATTCTCCATAGGTCTCTTGTATTTCTGTACATCTTATGAGCAAAGGCACTAACTGCCTTTGTTCCTAGCTGTCAAGGATGTTTGTATAGTGAACAGCCTTGGAAGACAGAAATAGTGCATTCTTCGGAACAAGAGCAGGCATGTTACTGTCCATTATAAAAATTTGAGCTCCCTAACTTTGGATTTCATTCTTGTAACAACCCATTGTGTGTGCATGTGTTTTCTGGCTTTCTGATTGTTGCTCTATGGAATTGGGGCTCAGAAAACTGGCATAGAAGCTGCTACTCCTATTGCTGTGAGTAATAAATAGTCCTTTGTCTCTAACTTAAGAGTCTTATGTCTTCTGCCAGCACAGATGAAATATTGGTGGGCTAACTTGTAAGCTTGTAAGAAAGGTCAAATATCAGAACTTTCATAGTTCTTCACATCTACTTTTAGGAAAGAAGCTCGAGGATAGAATGAAAGAAACTTTGACCTTCTTTATAAACTGAGTGGTAAAAGTTCTTGTGTCTCATTCCTCAGTGAATAAAACACCCTCATCCAGGTCCCTGTGTGCTTAGAATTCTATTTATATACCCATTTTATCTATCCTATAAGCCTGTCTGCTTCTAGGTATTAGGATTTAGCTGTTCCTCAACCAAGTTCACAAAATTAATACATATAATAAAGTTTTAAAAAAGAAAGCAACATAAACTAGGAAAGAAAGTCATATCAGTTAAGGACAGAGTTTGTCCTCTTATAAACCAAATATCTAGCACGTAATTCAATTTATTTTCTATAAATCATGTTAAATATGCATTTATTGAAAGATCCCCACCCCCGCAAAAAAAATCTGTTATTTCTCAGTGCTTCCACCAAAATTTGGCTTTCCTCATAAGCACACTGAATCTTTAAAAGAATTTTGCAAAATTAGTATGTCTAACACTTCCCAAAAGAATGTTAAAATGATCATAATTTGAGAAATGAAGAGAAAAAAAACAGGCATCATAGAGGCACAAAATTAGAAATGAGGAAGGAGCTATAGCTATAGATATAGAAGAAATGGAAATAATTGTAATGAGTACTTGGTATAACTATGCTGCTTTGAAAAATGAGTGTAATAAAAGATCTTCTGGGAAAATATAAATGGGGAAAACAGTCTCACTAACAAGAAGAAAACAAAAAAATCAGTAACTGTAGAAGTTTTTGAGAAAGTAGTCAAAGAACTATCTTTTACAAAAGTACCACCTTGAAGTCTGTCAGGATGAGTTTCTTCAAAGTTTTAAAGAACTATTTAAATGGTTTCTGAGCATAGACAAAGAAGAGAGTTTCAATACTTTTTATAAACATATATTTGATCTTCATGTCTGGCCACAAGAATTGTAAAACTACTAATGAATTTCACTTATACATACAGATTTAAAAAAAAAAACTAAAAATATTAGCTTAACTGTTTCATTTGCCTATTCTCAACTCAGAAACATATAACATAAAACAGTTTTGTATTTCTCCAATTTCACTCTGATCATTTTGGTTACTAAAATTCTGTCCAATTTAGTATTTTTATCCCATATACTAGTCAAGCTTTCTTTTCCCCCATCAAGCCAGTCTAGTGACATTGGAAGAGCTAAAATGAAAATGGTCAGCAATTTTATTCTTCCTTCCTGTAGCTGACCTTCTTTTCCATCTTCTAATTTATTTTTCCTCTGGTATGGGAACAGTGGTGTGCAGAGCCAGCTCCTACCCATTCATTAGAGCAGATTGTTGAATTTTCAGGAATTTTGTGAGATGGTTAGTAAACACAGTCATTATTAAAAAATAAATTATGTAAACTTAAAATTTAATTACATACTAAAAACACAAATAATACTGAAAACTCATCACTTTCTAATTATTTTATTATATTAACTATGGTCTTGAAATTATTTATATCTGTTGTGTC
>NW_011888932.1:5081484-5086076 GCF_000151845.1 Pteropus vampyrus | reverse complement strand
CCTCAGAATTTCTATATTAGACATAGTGTTTGTCCTCAAAAAATTACAATCCTTATAATTGCAAGAAGAAAAAAAAAAGAGCCTAGCTTTTTAACAGGGCAAAGGTGAGAGAGTTCTTTAGAGGGACCAGTTCTGCAGCCGAGGAGAGTCTCCTTCAGCTATATCTCTTCAAATTCCCCTTCAACTCCTATACTCTCCAAGTTTATTTTATTACTTTTTTTTTTTTTACTAAAGATCCCTAGCCTGGCAGTCCTCAATCTGGATAAGGGATGAATACAATATCCAAGCTGCCTAGTTACCACCTCAGTGTCCATTTGCGCCCCCCATTGTTACCAGAGCAAACAATGGGATGAAGTTTGCACTCTACTTTCATCCCTCCCTCCATCCTCTCTAAATTTCTTTTCATATAGCTAGACATAGGGCAAATCAAGAAGTGTGCTAACAGATGTGCAACTGAGGAATGAGATGGTAGACTCCACCTTTTGTAGTTACCAGTCTTTATGAGTGATTTCTTAGGAAACCTCTCATCAACTTTGTAGAGAAAGCATCCCTGCCCCATCCCACATAGAGGAGAGAGGGAAAAGCCACAGCAGACCCTGTGAAATTAATGACTTATAATTCTGATATTTCCTCCCCACTACCTATAGTTTTCTGCTGCTACTTGGTGTCTGAGGGAATATCTAGCCTCAGATATTGATGGACCTTTACGGAATACGGTGCATTTATTGCTCCTTTTTACTCAGCTGTGGATTAAAAGTCCCCTGGTTGCCAATTCTAAAAGAACAGGATAAATGCCACTCAATAACTTACTATATTAACATAATGGAGTCCAACACTATATTAAAATAATATTACTCCACTATGACTGAGTGGAATAAATTTCAGGAACAATAAAAAGTACCATTCATTGACTCTTACTATGTCCCAGATCTTTTGCCAAGTAATTTGTAAATTTTATTTTATATAATTCTTATAGCAATCCCATGAGGTAGTTATTACCCTCTGATGGAGACTCAGAGAAATTCAATATTCTGTCGAAGTTCACATAGTCAGAGTCAAGATAAGGATAAAAAAATTATCTCCTTAATGAAACTATATAGCCACTTCCTTAGGGTGAAACCCTTGACACATTCCCATTTAATTTAGAAACAGAAGGATGCCTATTCTTACTAATATACTACATTATTCTCGAAGTGCTTGCCAATGATATTAAATAAGAACAAAATAAAATTTTTAATGTTTTGAAAGGAACAGAAACATTATTTATGAAGATTAAATGATTGTTTATTGAAAAACCCAAAGAGGTATGGAGGTTCCTCAAAAAACTGAGAATTTATCTACCATATGATCCAGCAATCCCTCTACTGGGTATTTACCCCAAAGACTTGAAAGCTCATATCCAAAAAGATATTTGCACACCGATGTTCATAATAGCATTATTCACAGTGGCCAGGACATGGAAGCAACCAAAGTGTCTGACGATAGATGATTGACTAAAGAAGCTGTGGCACATATATACAATGGAACATTACTCAGACATGAAGAGATGAAATATTGCTATTTGCACCAACATGGATGGACCTTTAGATAATCATGCTAAGTGAAATAAGCCAGATAGAAAAAGTTGAAAATCACATGATATCACTTATATATGGGATATAAACCTAAAAGCAACAAATGAACAGGACAAACAAACAGACTCATGGACATGGACAATAAACTAGTAGTTGCCAGAGGATGGGGAGAGGAAAAAGGGGAGAGGTAGACAGGGTAAAGGGGGTCAAATATGTGGTGACAGAAAGCAATCTAGCTATGGGAGGTGAACACACAGTGTAAATATATATATGCCCTACTGTTAAAATGTACAGCTGAAACTTTGGATTTCGGTAACCAATGTCACCATAAAATAAATAAATTAATTAATAATAAAAAAAATTTCATTTTTCCCTTACCATGGAAATACTTCAAATAAATTTATTTCCAACCAAAAAAATAAAAGAAAGAAAAGAAAAATCCAAAGAGAATAAACTAACAACTCATCAGAAATTATAAGATTATAAGAAATTTCAATAAAAAATTTCCAAAACAATTTATGCATTCAACAAATATTTATTACACATGTACTATGTGCTAGTCACTGTTATAGGTGCTGCGGGGTTAATTCAAACATAGCCCCTCCACAGACATGGGAGGCTAAGAGGACTGCTGGGTCACCAGCCCCAAGGAAGACAATGAACAAAGCGTTCCCCAGGCTGTGCTTGTCCTTAAGGACACTTCTTGTTGCTCCCATGGGTACTATCTGCCCCTTTGGCTGTTCCTATGGACATTATCTCCCTGCTCCGCTGGAGGACACAGCTGGTCCAGTCCTCCCCAACACTAGCTAGGCAGCACTTCCGGCTCTCATCTTGGCAGAAGACTCTAGTTCCTGGGATGAGGCACTCCCTCCTCCCCTCTCTGCTCACATGGAAAACGCTGCTTGCTCTTGGCAGGCTGCCTTTTCCTGCAGCTCTAACCGACCAAGTGCAGAAGCCTCCTTGTATTGTGAGTAATAAATGCCCTTTCTCACTCTGCTGGCCCTCCTGCAGGGTTTTCCGAAATATCCAAGACCCAGGTGCAGGTTCCTGGCCTGGAGTTCCGCATTACAGGTGCTGATAATACAACAGCGAACAAAATAAAGATTCCACCCTCAATTTACATTCTAGGATAGCGTGGAGAGACAGATAATAAACTAAATAAATTAATATATCATAAATCTACTAGTTACAAATGCTGTGAAAAAATATAGTAAATTAAAGGAATTAAGACTGACAGGCATTATGAAATAGGTCTCTATTACTTAAGGGAGTAAGCCTTGTACCTGTGGGAAGACAATTACAGGCAGAGGGAAGAGCAAGAGCCAAGGTCATTAAGGGAGAGCTTAGGTTGCTTTCCTCAAACCAAACAGCCGGAATATTTACTCTGCTTCCACATGGGGTGGAAGCAGGTGAACAGAAAGGACTGCAAGGGCATTCAATATTAAAATTAGGGGAAATTTTCTGTCTTGCAATAAGAATTTAAAAAGGTTTTTTTTCAGTTAGTGAGGAAACAATTGGAGGGAAATGACAATACACTTATATTTTACATGTGTCACCATTGAAAATAGACCGTTGAGGATAGGAGTGATAGCAGAGAGAGCAGACAGGAGAAGGCTAGAGACGTATAAAAATAGTTCAGGTGAGAGATGAAGGTTCTTGGGCTAGGGTAGAAGTAATAAGAAAAGTGGTTGGATTTAGAATATATTTCAAAGAAAGATCCAGTGAGATTTGCCAACAAATTGGGAATGAGGAATGAGAGAAAGAGAAATCAAAGACGACTGCAGAGTTTTGGGCCTGAGCCTCTGGCTGAATGGAGGTAGGGAAACCTGGGTGAGAAACAGACTGGGAAGGAAGTGGAAGCAAGAATTTGGTTATGAATACGTTAAGTTTGAAATGGCTATAATACATATAAATGCAGAAGTCACGTACCAGCTGGATATGTAATTTCAGGAGCTCAGGGAAGAGTATGGGGTATAGACTATAAACCTGCATATAGGTATTATTTAAAGTATGGGACTGGGTAATATCAACTAAAGGTGAATGTCTGAATGTCTGAGGACCGAGTCATGGGTAACAAGCATTTAGGGGTCAGAAATATCATGAATTATATAATACCATTAACTTTCTTACGTATCATCAACAGTCAACAATTTAGTGGAGAAAAATTCTTGTTTACAAACACTGTGTTCTGGTATACTATTCTGATATCTGAATTGATTCTAACTCCATGTCCCACCACTTTGACTCAAGCCTGACAATGTCCTCAATACCTCTTTTAATAATTTCCCAGCATATTTTTCTAAAAGGGTTAATCAGTTCCTGAAAAGTAGTTTTCTGGAGTGCCCTCAATTTTATGACAATAGCATTTTCCTGTCTCTTTCTATTTCAAGTGATTATCACTAATATATTCAGTTCCTGCTTAATTAATCCCAATGTCTTATACTTTATACTGTAATATATTGCTACAACAAACAACATCCGAATCTATAACTAAGACTTCGCCACATTTCTCCAAATTCGTTTTATAGATTAATTTTACAAATTTTCTGATTATTTTAATTTAGATTAATTTTCTTTCTTCCAGATATGTCTCTTTCAAAAATGAGCCTAAACCTAGAAAGAGTGATTCTGAAAAGTTAAATTTAAGAATACACTCTGTACCAACAAATATAAAAAATCAAGAAAGCAAGTCAATAGGTAATGCTTTATGTAACATATTTACTTCTCCTTTGATTTATTAATGCGTGTTTTTATCATATACTTTAATATTTATTAATGTGTGTCATAAAACTTGATAATTTGATGTCTCCATTGAAAGCATTTGCTTGAAAGTACATGGGTTAGCAGTGTGAAAGATTTTAGTGAGCTATAAAGAAGAATTTCCTAAGAGGAACAGATGTTAAATATTAGAATGGACAATTTATATAATTCACAAATTAAGAATATATTTTTATGTTTATATATTTTCCTGGAAAGAAAATCTGAGTTTCCTCTCAGTTCAACCCTAAGAGTTTCCTT
>NW_011888932.1:5068418-5080209 GCF_000151845.1 Pteropus vampyrus | reverse complement strand
GAATATTTACTCTGCTTCCACATGGGGTGGAAGCAGGTGAACAGAAAGGACTGCAAGGGCATTCAATATTAAAATTAGGGGAAATTTTCTGTCTTGCAATAAGAATTTAAAAAGGTTTTTTTTCAGTTAGTGAGGAAACAATTGGAGGGAAATGACAATACACTTATATTTTACATGTGTCACCATTGAAAATAGACCGTTGAGGATAGGAGTGATAGCAGAGAGAGCAGACAGGAGAAGGCTAGAGACGTATAAAAATAGTTCAGGTGAGAGATGAAGGTTCTTGGGCTAGGGTAGAAGTAATAAGAAAAGTGGTTGGATTTAGAATATATTTCAAAGAAAGATCCAGTGAGATTTGCCAACAAATTGGGAATGAGGAATGAGAGAAAGAGAAATCAAAGACGACTGCAGAGTTTTGGGCCTGAGCCTCTGGCTGAATGGAGGTAGGGAAACCTGGGTGAGAAACAGACTGGGAAGGAAGTGGAAGCAAGAATTTGGTTATGAATACGTTAAGTTTGAAATGGCTATAATACATATAAATGCAGAAGTCACGTACCAGCTGGATATGTAATTTCAGGAGCTCAGGGAAGAGTATGGGGTATAGACTATAAACCTGCATATAGGTATTATTTAAAGTATGGGACTGGGTAATATCAACTAAAGGTGAATGTCTGAATGTCTGAGGACCGAGTCATGGGTAACAAGCATTTAGGGGTCAGAAATATCATGAATTATATAATACCATTAACTTTCTTACGTATCATCAACAGTCAACAATTTAGTGGAGAAAAATTCTTGTTTACAAACACTGTGTTCTGGTATACTATTCTGATATCTGAATTGATTCTAACTCCATGTCCCACCACTTTGACTCAAGCCTGACAATGTCCTCAATACCTCTTTTAATAATTTCCCAGCATATTTTTCTAAAAGGGTTAATCAGTTCCTGAAAAGTAGTTTTCTGGAGTGCCCTCAATTTTATGACAATAGCATTTTCCTGTCTCTTTCTATTTCAAGTGATTATCACTAATATATTCAGTTCCTGCTTAATTAATCCCAATGTCTTATACTTTATACTGTAATATATTGCTACAACAAACAACATCCGAATCTATAACTAAGACTTCGCCACATTTCTCCAAATTCGTTTTATAGATTAATTTTACAAATTTTCTGATTATTTTAATTTAGATTAATTTTCTTTCTTCCAGATATGTCTCTTTCAAAAATGAGCCTAAACCTAGAAAGAGTGATTCTGAAAAGTTAAATTTAAGAATACACTCTGTACCAACAAATATAAAAAATCAAGAAAGCAAGTCAATAGGTAATGCTTTATGTAACATATTTACTTCTCCTTTGATTTATTAATGCGTGTTTTTATCATATACTTTAATATTTATTAATGTGTGTCATAAAACTTGATAATTTGATGTCTCCATTGAAAGCATTTGCTTGAAAGTACATGGGTTAGCAGTGTGAAAGATTTTAGTGAGCTATAAAGAAGAATTTCCTAAGAGGAACAGATGTTAAATATTAGAATGGACAATTTATATAATTCACAAATTAAGAATATATTTTTATGTTTATATATTTTCCTGGAAAGAAAATCTGAGTTTCCTCTCAGTTCAACCCTAAGAGTTTCCTTACTATTGTTTTTAAAAAATCAATCAAGTATAGACATGTTGCTTAGTAGAAACTTATTTTACAAGAACTATAAAGTAAAGGAACTTACTTTCCTAGAAACTTAAGGAATCTGTGAGCTAGGAACTAGCATTATAGATCCTCAGAGAATTTGAGTGTTTTGTGTTGCCTTTTTCTTTCTCTGACATTAACATTCAATTGCATCATTCTCATCAACCTTGACTGAGGTTCCTTGACTCCACATTGTCTCAAATTGCCTGATTTCTCTGCTATTCTTCCAAATCTAACTTTTGAAAAACCCAAGAATTCTAAGAGCCTTCCTTCATTTTATCCCTTCTCCATCCCTTGAAGTTCAAATTGACAGTGTCTCTCCTGGGGTAGCTGATTCAGTCTGTGGTTCACACAGTCAGTTCACAAATGGTCAGTCCACCACACTTTTAGTGTTCTCTTTTTAACATACTCTCTCATTTTTTTGTGATATGAACAGGCTGAAAATTTTTCAAATTTTTAAGTTCTGGTCCTTTTTACTTAACAATTTTGTCTTCAGTTCTTTTCTCTCTTCTTGCATTTTACTGCATGCAGTAAGGAAGAACCAAGCCGCTCCTTCAACACTTTACTTAGAAATCTCAGCTAAATATCCGATTTCATTGTTCACAGGTTCTACCTGCCACAAAATACTGGAATACAAATACAATTCAGCCAAGGTCTTTGCCATTTTATAACAAAGATAGCCTTTTGTCCATGGTCCGATAGCACGTTCCTCATTTCTTTCTGTGACCTCATCAGAATGGCCTTTACCATCCATATTTCTACCAACATTTCTGCACATGATTATGTATTCTCTAAGAAGATGCAAGCTTTCTCTACAGCTCTCCTCTTTATTTCTGAGTTCTCACCAGAGTTGCCTTTAAAATCCCTTCATGAACATATTGGCTTTTCCTAGCATGCACATCAAAACCCTTTCAGCCTCTACCCCATGACCCAGGTTCAAAGCCACTTCTATTTTTTGTCCCAGGAGCACCCCAGTTTTCAGGACCAATTTCTCTCTTAGTTTAGGCGGTTATAACAAACTACGATAACCTGGTGTTCTGTAAGTTTGGGGTACCGAAGTTTGGGGTGCGCGGTTCTGGCAGCTGGAAGAATACGCGAGGAGCCGTGGGCAGATGCAACATAACTTTATTCAGACATAGCAGGATACAGCAAGGCACAGGCACAGTTCCAGCTCCCCCCAGCCTGCACAGGTGGAGCTGTTCTTATAACAAGGTGCATAATAGTGGCTTAAGGCCAGGTACTCTAATCAATCACAATCTACAGGTTGTATAGGACGCCGTATCTAAGGTTACATAGGACGATGTATCTAGGGTCACCTGGGACTCTGTATCTAGGGTTGCCCTGAAACCACATGGCTTGCTGGGAGGGAGCCTGACTGCATCCATTTTGTTTGTCAGTCCCCTCACCCAACACCTGGGTGAGTTAAATAACAAATATTTATTTTTCCAGTTCTGGAAGTCTGAGATGAGGGTGCCAGTATGGTCAGGTTCTGGGGAAGGCCCTCCCTCTTCCTGGTTTTCAGACAGATGCCTTCTTGCTGTGTCCTCACATGGCAAAGAGACATCATCTCTCATGTCTCTCCTTATAAGGGCATTAATCCCAGCATGGGGGCTCGACCCTCATTACCCCATCTAAAACTAATGACCTCCCAAAGGCCCATCTCCAAATCCTGTCAAATTGAGGATTAGAGCTTCAACATACAAATTTTGGGAGGGACACAAACCTTCAGTACATAGCAACTATCCTATCTAAATTATAAAAAAAATCTGTTGCTGTCACAGCATGTTCTCAATTTATAATTATTCACTCCTTTGTTTTTTTGTTATTTTCTGTGTTACCCACTAAAATGTATGCATCATTGGGAAGGAATCACAATTTCAGAGTTCAACACCAGTGCCTGGCATGCATGATCAACAAATAGCTATTGACTGAATGAATACTAGACATTGTATTAAGTTTATTACATCTATTATCTCATTTAATCCTCACAGCATCTCTGTTAAGGTAAGGACTATTATCTTATTTGTTTCTTTAGAACCAGAAGAAAATCTAAAATCAAGATCTAGTAGACCTTTCCATTATCTTAAGGATACAGATGAGGTAGGTTTAATTTGTATGCTTACAATTACTTAATAGAAATTCAAAATAGCCCTAATAATTTTACATATGCTTCTACAAATTCCAAATTCAAATGGATTTTAGGATTAAAAGCATAAGATTTTAAAATGATTTTACCTCTGATACTATGGAAAACTTTATGTATGGAGAAAATAATATATTATTTGTTAGACAGTCAGTATAATATGAAATTATTTATTGAATATGAGCGGTTATCATAAAGTTGGTTAAGATGGCATCTTTAAAACTATGTATACATAACTTAAATATTTTATTTTAATTTAAAATATGAAAATAGGTATCTATTTGTTAATCTTATAATATGTAGCCAAGACCATTTGGAGCATGCTATAGTTATTTAAATTATATAATTACAATAATAACTACCATAGCAGGTTTAGTTCCATCATTATTGACTCTTGATAACCACTTGAATAGAGGTTCATTGGCATACTGAAAAGTAGATGACTAGCCATAAGCATTGAGCATGTCTTGGATATCATTCAGTAGGTTTTATCTAGGATAGTAGAGGGAGAAGTTAATTCAGAGAATCAGCAGAAGAAAGTCAATTAAGAGTCTCTTAGATATTTTCTTATTATTAATGCTGATTATTGCCAATATGAGAATGAAACATGAAGAAATACATACTTTGGACCATAATTAATAACATGCTATAATTTTTGTTGCATATTCCTGCCTTTTGAAATTTTAAAAAATATTGACAGGCTTAATTGTCTAGAATATTAGTTTTGTTCTCATCTACATGGTTTATCTGGGCTCATGTTTAATAAAAATCTCTGAAGAAATAAATATTTTAACATCACAGTAAGTGTATTTATCATAATAAACTTACTAGCATCTTGTATAAAACACGTAACACTTTAATTTTTAAAAAAACAAATTAAAATATGTGTGTGACTTTAAAAATTAAATAATACAGAAAGACTAATAAGAACACAAAGCCCTTCTACTCCATTCTTCCTGTTTCTTTCTTTCTTCTTCTTCTTTTTTTTTTTTTAAGTAACAAGGTAAAAAATAATCAAATATTTACTGAATCTAATGCCCTTCAGTACTTCCTGAAGATATGAGTTTTCCATCTGGTATCATTTCTCTTCAGACTGAAGAATTTCCTTAAGCACATTTTCTAACAGAGGTCTGCTGGCAACAAATTCTGTTTTTCTTTTACCTGAAAATGTCTTAAGAATATTCTTGAAGGAAATTTTTACTTGATAAAAAATTCCAGCCGATAATTCTTTTTCTTTCAGCATATTAATGACGTTCCAATGTCTACTGTCGTTCATAGTTCTGAACTCCATAGCTTTTGAAAAGAAGTCAGGAGTATTTTGAATTGTTCTGTTATGTAACTTTTTTCCTCTAGCTACTTTCAAGATGTTCTCATCTTTGGTTTTCAGCAGTTTAGCTATATGTCTCAGTACGGTTCTCTTCATATTTATCTTGCTTAGGGTTTGTTTTTTAAAAATTAAAATGTTATATGTTATACTAAGCTTCTTGAATTTATAAATTTATGTCTTCCCTCAAATAAGGAAACTTCTGACCACTATTTTTCTACCTTATTCTGTCTCTCCTCTCCTTTGGGGACTCTTATTATGCATATGGTAGATCTTTCATTATTGTCCCACAGGTTCCTGAATTCCTTTTATTTTCAAAATATTTTCTTCTTTTTTTTCATGTTGGATAATTTCTATTGCTCTATCTTAAAGTTCCCTGACACTTTACTTTGTTCTCCATTTTGCTTTACTTTCAACCAGTAAATTTTTTTATTTCAGGTATTATATAAGGTCTAAAATTTCCATATTTTAAAATAGTTTCTATTTCTCTGATAAGATTTCCCTTTTTTTTAATTCACTATGGACATATTTTACCTTTTCACTGAGTACAGTTATACTAGCTGCCTTAAAATCTGTTAGTTCCAACACGTGGATCATTTCAAGGTGATCTCAATTGATTGTCTTCTCTTTTGAGACTAGGTTTCATTTTCCTGGTTTTTGTCAAGTTGGATTTTCCCTGGACATTATGACTGTTATAATGAGGGGACTCTGGAATCTATTATACTCCTGCAAGGAGTATTGATGTTTTTGTTTTAGCAGTTAATTAACTTGGTTGGGCTCAAAATATAAACACTGTCTCTTGAACGGCAGCTCAAATTTCAGTTCAGTTCTTTGATCCTTAGTTGGATTGCTTGAAGTTTTTCCTAAACATTCATTGGTCAAGGGACAGTGAGAGTCTTGGACAGGGTTTATATAGAGGGGATGGGGCTACCACCTTGGTTTTCTTCTTTGGTCACCCCAAACTTTATCCTTTGTGTCTTCTGGCCAAGAAGAACATACATTTTTTATCAACGTTTTAGATGCCCCATGCAGCGCCAACTTCAGCCCGCCTTCAGACTAAAACCCGTAAAAATAGAAATTTCTCCCTGTGCAAGTTAGTTATTTCAAGTTTCAGTGCTCTTTCTTTGTCACCTGCTTTTGTTCACTCTCCAGGACCTTCAGGTAATGTGTGTGTGTGTGTGTGTGTGTGTGTGTGTGTGTGTGTGTGTGTGTGTGTGTATTTTTTCTAGAGTATTTTGTCTAGAGTTTATAGCTGTTATCTGAGAGAGAGTGGGTCTGGTAGGAGCTTACTCAGTCATACTGAATTAGAATTACCCAAAGTTTTTACTACTTTCGTTATCTTTTCCTCCTGCATTGCTCAATACTTACTAACATTTATAAGTAATATGAATGATAGGTGTCACTCTTGTCATGCCATAGACTGGTGTATTATCATTAACCAGGAAGTTAGTTATTGGTTTTATATCGGTATAATTTTTTTAATTATGCTAAGTAATTTAGCATATTCTTTAATGTATTAAGAAAATATTCTTCTTTTGTAGTTTTATTACAGTTCTTATCAATGATGGTTGTTGAATTTATCAAATGTATTTTAAATATTGCAGCTTTGGAAATAATTACAATGTTTTTCTCCTTTAATTTATTGGGTGATGAATTATAATAATGTATCTATTAGTAACCTTTAGTTTCTTGATAATTTTATTTGGCCATTATGAATTATGCTGTTAGCATAGTGTTGAATAGTATTTTATTCTGAATTTGTGTAAACTCCTGAAGTCATATATGAGATTAGTTTGTAGGCTTCTTCTGGTGCATCAACCTTTCAGACTTTGGTGTCAAAACTATGGCAGCTTATTAAAAAAAACTGAAAAGTTCTTGTTGTTTACTTTTTAATTTAATTGACATGACATTGCATAAGAATTATGTGTTGCTTAGAAGTTTGAAAAAATTTATCAATAAATCTATTTGGGCCTGCTTATTTGAAAACTTCTTTACATTTCTTTTAAGAATTATGGGTATACTCAAATTTTTTACTTCTCATGTTAATTTTAGTAATTTTTCTTTATGTTAAAGTTCCTCTGTTTGATTTTCAAGACATTCATAGTCTAATCCTCTCAAAACTCTCCTTCTTACCTATTCAGACTTATCTTATATACTCATAAATATAAATGCCCCTTGCTTGCTCTAAATAAGCCGTTTCCTCAACTGCCTTATGAATACTCTAGGCTTATGTTGTTGACCTCTTCTGAAATGCCCTCATCTTCAAATCCTAGCACTAAGTTCTTCTTCATGATGAAATCTTTCCTGTTTATTTCTGCCCTCACCGATATCCCTCTTTTCTAAAATCATTTATTGATTAGCTTGGTTCTTTGTAATATTACTATATTATGTTATTTACTGATGTTTTATGTATGCTAGTCATATCTATCTAATAAGAATGTGCGCTCTTTATGGCTTAGAATTTTGACATATGCTTTATTTTTATGTCATATTATCCAAAACTAAATATGTTTTGTGCTCAGTGTGAAAAAAATTGTGGGTGCTAAACAAACATTGGGTTTATTGTTGAAGAATCACAAGTTATACAGTTTATACTTACATATGTATGTGCATATTTTATATATTTTTAGATATGTGTATTTAAGTAAAAATATATGGAGCCAATGTGAGACCCTAAATTAGGAAAATCTGAATCATTTTTCCAGTTTCTCCCCCTTTACTCAATACTATTATGCTGTACCTACTCCATGTATGAGAAAGTACAGTTTCTATTTAAACTGAGAGAGCTATTTGTTTCTCAGTATTTAAACTTTAGACTTTCCCTAAACTTGAAATAAATTTTATATGAATATGAAGGCTAGGTTTTAAAGATAAAGAAAGTAAGATTAATAAAAAGTATAAGCATAAGCAAATTTTAAAATTTCTGTAGATTTGTTTTCTCATCCATAAAGTGGAAATAACACCCATCTCACAGGGTTTGTATTTGAAAGTATTTAAAGAACTAGACTGCCGTTAGTTATCATAATTAAATATTCCAAATATGAATCATCAAATACAAATGATCAATGTACACAACAAGAAAAAATTTCTAAAACAGTTTTCCATGTTTTCTGATGTTTAGGTGGAAAATGCTAATTTCTTACATGTTCTATATTCACAGCATAGACAAGAATTTAGAGGAACATTGGGCTCTATAACCTATTCTTCTGTACCCAGAATTCAATCTAGTGCTTGTAAGAAGGAAAAAGATTCCACATTATTTACAGGTATATGCATTGTGTGTTCATATTGAAATAACTGAAAATTAACCATATCTAACTTTAAGATATAAGCATTAAGAAAATCTTTAACCAAGGAATATCGGATTCTGATTATATTACCTTATTATTTCACTACTTAATAACATGTGAAGACTATTACAAAAATGGTGAAGTCTGGATTCCTTAGCATGGTATATAATATCTTTCCAGCCTTCTATTCTGTCTCTTTATCCATAGTGATTCTAGTCATAATGAACAGTCTGTTCTAACTACTATGTGATTTGATCCATTCTGTTCTCTATGCTCAGAACATATTTTTCCACCTGATAGATTTCTACTCATCTTTAATGGGTGGGATACCTTTAGGTGCAATTAAAAGAAAATCTGATTATGTGTGGCTTAAACAATAAAGATATCTATAATATGAAATAACAAGAAGGCTCTCAGTAAAGCAATTCCAGGATTGGTTAATTCAGAAGTTTAATGATGCCTAAATATCTTTCCTCAACTTTCCTCAACTGTCGTACTAAATAGCTTGTCCTCCTAGCCTTGCTGTACAATATGGTGACTTGTATTGTTAACAATATCCAATGAAAAAGAGAAAAGCTCTTTGGTCCCTTTGTGGGAATGAGAAAAACATTCTTCGAAACTTGACTTCCCCTTGTGTCTTCTTGGCTAGAATAGCTTCATGCACCCATATCTAAATCAATAAATCATTATCAGTTTAAATCAGTTTTTTCAACTTTTAACATGGCCTCACACAGTGAAAAATATTTTTTACATCATAATCTAATATATATGATATATATGAGGAGCAGAAAATTCAGATTTATGGAGTCCTAATTATTTGTCTTTCTATTAGCTAAACTTGATTGCAGTATTTTAGGGTTTTGTACATTTATTACTAAGGGTTCATGTGATATATTCTATTCTATTTCATTTACTACAATGTTGGTCAGGAGATGCTAAATTGATTTAGTGTCTAAATTGGTGGGTTATAGCTCACATATCGAAAAGCACAGGCTTAGATCATTTAGGATTCACTTCCTTGAGTTAGGAGGGAGCCCACATTCACTTGAAGAACATAGTTGCGTGCAGGAAGATGAGTAAGATAAGAGTTCTGTTAGCAAAGGAGAGGGAAAAAGGACTGTTAAACTGGCGTTATTACCACATTATTCTTAAAGATTCCTCTTAAGTATCATATCTTCTCCAAAGTGCTCCCTGATAGCAGTGATAGGCTGTTCTACAATTTCAGCAAAACGAATTTCCTTTTATAAACTTTCTTGAGTCTCTCTATAGAAAAGGCATTATAATTCTTTTATCAAAGTCCCAAATTAAGACTTCCGAGAAAGTTGGCAACATAAATACAAGTTTATCTGGCCAAAATTCATTAAAAAAAAAGAAGAAAAATAGAGAAGAAAAATTATTAAATTAAAACTAGAACATTTTATCCCAAATTCAAATAATATCTAACTATATATTACAACACGAAGTAGTTTGAAAGAAAACTCCAAAAGTCAATGCACACCTCCATTTCCTAGGAGAAAGGAAGAAAATTCAAAGAGCCTGTAGAAAATATTCTGAAAACACTCCTATTAATCACCACTCCCCCACACATACTCAAAGAAAAAGGGTTTGCTATCAATGATGGGTCACAGAAAGATGGGAAATTCTCCCCTCTAGACCTGTTTCCTCGTTGCAAGTCAATAGCATTCCAAATCAGTGTTAGTGGTGTTTTGAGAGGAAGATAATGACCATATCTAGTCATTTCTTCTCCTGCTTTCCTAGTTTTGCTTCGAATGTACTCAGGGTGTAAACCTGCTAACTTGAAGGAGCAAGGTCTTAAAAAGAGAATTGACAATAGAAGATACACAATTTCCTAGGAACCATCTTTGCAAGTACAAATAATAACCACAAAGATAACTGTGTAAAGAAAAACCATATGACCCCATCAAACAGCCCAAGGTCTTTCTTTTACTAAACTCCCCAAATTGAATTGCTTACCCCAAGAGAGAGGTAAAAAACTGAAACTCAAATGACACTTCACATATAAATGAACAGAGTAACCATCACCATCACCACATTAGAGTCACATAGAGGTTTCACAGAAACAAATTTCCCCGTGATTTTTCAGGGCTCCATCTTCCTAACAAGCCTATTCAGGTAGCCAAATGCCTGAACTCAAAGCATAAGGTCATAAGATCTGGGATTGTATGTTAATTTCTAAACAGAGAATTTAATAGTACCTGGGTAAACAGGGAGAGAATCCAAAGAAAATTTACTCATATTATTTTTGGACTAATATCAAGTAACGATTTAAGTGTCCTGATTCAAAGGTTAGTGGATAAGAAACAAGCACAAAGCACGGGACCCATAAAAAATTCTGTAGCAAAGAAAGGAAATAATTTGAAAGATAGCTGATGGTCACATTTTGACAGAATTTTTACCCATAAAACAGGTATATAATTCACTTTATATGCTCAAAAAATTAAAGAAGATAAGGAATCCATTAAATAAGATTTGAAAATATGAAAGATAATTATGAAGAATAAAATACTTTTAAGGAAACAGGTCATGCTAATGTAGAACTCAAAATTATATTAAAAGTAGTAAAGAATAGACTAAACGTTGGCATAAACCAAATCAAAGATTTAAAGAGCAAGTTTACGAAAATTACCTGGAATACAATGTAAAGGGACAAAGATATGACTGGATTAGACAAAATAGTATATTGAGGGAAGAAAACAGATATCCAGCACTGAGATAACCAGTATGTTTGAATGAGAGAACAGAACAAATTGAATAAACTGACTAAAGGGGGGCATGGGAAAAATGCTTTGGGATAATGAAAATACTTAATATCTTGGTTTTGGCAATGCTTACAGGAGTATGTATACATATATTTGTCAAAATTGATCAAGCTGTACATTTAAAATGTGTGCATTTTACTGTATGTAAATTATAACAGTAAAGTTCAGAAAACAAAAGACTAACAGTGTGAAATTCTAAAACACCAAAAATACAATAAATTAAAATCTATTATATCTAAAATAATCTATGGAAAATAATTTAATATTTAATTTTTAAAATAATCTGAGAAAAGAGCTTGTATAAATGCAGTACATAATAAGAATATTTAAAATACAAAATAAGAGTTTTTAAAATCGTAAATTATGTTATAATTAAATATATAACATAATTTATTAAATTCTGTGCTCATCATTGTCTCCTGCATCCTGCCATCTGTGTTCACTTTTATTTTTCCTAAACGACATCTTTTAAATATTTTCAGTGATGATCTTTCAGTTGTTAATTCTTTTTGACCTTTGTATATCTAGAAATTTCTTTAATTTGCTGTCAATCTTGAACGAC
>NW_011888932.1:5065843-5068368 GCF_000151845.1 Pteropus vampyrus | reverse complement strand
TCAGAAAACAAAAGACTAACAGTGTGAAATTCTAAAACACCAAAAATACAATAAATTAAAATCTATTATATCTAAAATAATCTATGGAAAATAATTTAATATTTAATTTTTAAAATAATCTGAGAAAAGAGCTTGTATAAATGCAGTACATAATAAGAATATTTAAAATACAAAATAAGAGTTTTTAAAATCGTAAATTATGTTATAATTAAATATATAACATAATTTATTAAATTCTGTGCTCATCATTGTCTCCTGCATCCTGCCATCTGTGTTCACTTTTATTTTTCCTAAACGACATCTTTTAAATATTTTCAGTGATAATCTTTCAGTTGTTAATTCTTTTTGACCTTTGTATATCTAGAAATTTCTTTAATTTGCTGTCAATCTTGAACGACGGTTAAATTGATGTCGACTTTTAGGTTGAAAATTGTTTTCTCTTAGTACTTTAAAGATACAATTCATTATCTTCTGGAATCGATTATAGATTAGAATTTTGCTCTTGGTCTAATTGTCATTTCTTTGTAGAATGACAATGTCATTACTTTCTGATAGTTTTATTATTTTCTCTTCATTTTTTATGATCTACATTTTTACTGCTATGTATCAGTATTCCTATTTCTTATCTTCGGTTCAGTGTGTAAAATACACTTCTTTTTTGACCTTATGGATTGCAAGGACCTTGGTTGTCCTCACAGATTGCAAGGACCTTGTCAGCTTAGAATCCCCCCCTTTATTTTTTATATGCCAACAGCACCTGGTCTTCCTGGGTGGTCTCCCATCCAAGTACTAACCAGGCCCCACTCTGCTTAGCTTCCGAGATCAGATGGGATCGGGCTTGTTCAGGGTGGCATGGCCATAGATGTGAAATACACTTCTGTTAGTTACAACTATTGGTCATTACCTTTTCTAATATAGTTCTTCATCATTTCCTCTATTTTCTTCTTCCAGAACTATAAGACAAATATTGAAGTCCTTCAGTCTGCCTTTCGTGTTTTCTAACTGTTCTTTCATATCTTTATTTTTCTGTGCATTCTTAGTGAATTCCTTGGTGTTTTCTTCCAGTTCATTAATTCTGCCTTTGGCTACATAATCTAGAATTACATTATTTCCAAGATTTTCAACTTCTTTTTATATTGACTTGTTCTTTTTTTTCCTTCAGCCTGTTATTATCTCATGATATCTTCTTTTAATTTATATCTTTGAAGTTCCTAAACATATTTTATCAAATCTAAGATGTCACCAATTGACACTGCTAATTAAACTATGACTGAATGCTAATATACACCTTAGAACAGAGATATGCTAAGAATTTTAGAGTTGTTTCTAGAGTTTTCTTAATTTCATTGCTGAATTTGTCTTCTACTTGTTGACTTTGTTGGTTGTTTTTCTTAGCATTATATTTTTCATGTGTTTTAGAATTTTAAAAGTTTCTTTCTTCACCCAACATTTACTCACTTCACCTTTCTGGAAGTTTCATAGTTGCTGCCACTCAGACCTGATGGCGATCAGGCTAAACCGTATTTTAGAGTTGTGAGTGGGCTTCCCTACCAGAAAAGTATTGAGGACATGGCAGATCCAGTCATCATTCCTGGGTGTGGTTTGACTGGGTTCTTGGATACCCAGTTGGCAGTGAGAAGGACTGACTTTTTTTTTTAATATGGACAACTTTTATTTTCTAATTGTACTTTGTACACTTAAAGATTACCATTAAACACATTAATTGAAATGGAGATGTACTAATGACTTAGTTTTAGAATTTAGGAGGTTTTAGAACTAGCCATTTAATAGCTCAACTAGTGACAAACATAGAAACTTTTATTTGGGAGAAGATTATTCAGGAATAAACTGAAGCCCTTGGTTCTAGACAATGACCCCTGGGCTTTTGATGCCAAAGCTATTGTGCAAAATCCCTGTCAGGAGAAATAGCCAGGATGAAGTGATTGGTATGTGCCAATCTGGACAGCAGCTAGCCTGTGATTAAGGGAGCAGAGACGGATGGACATGGGCACCAGGCTGGTTGCTGCAATAACGCACAGGACCCAGGTGGAAGAGCAGCCCGGGGAAGTCAAACAAACATTTAGAATGCTCAAAAACCCATTTTTCTAAATAGTTTCTAGGATACTTTTCTCAGTCAGTGAGGAAGGACTGATTTTAGTTTCTTTTCACAAGCTAGTAACCTCAACCCAGCTCCTGATTTCAAGGAGTGGGCCTATCTTTCTCCCACTTAACCTTTCCCGTTAGTATAAATGGCATCTACCTAATTGCTGAGTCCAAAAACCTAGAAATCGTCTTGATTAATTTTTTCCCCTTATGCTACATACTCAGTCCACTAGTCAGTACAGTTGTATCTACCTTCAAAATATAATTTGAAGCCTACCATCTCCTCTGCTATAATTCTTGTCTAATCCACCAACATGTCTTATCTAGACCACAGCAACAGCCTTCTAATTGGTTACTCCATTGTTACTCTTGCCATCTACATTCTCCCATACCTCCATAGGTGATCCATTTCTGAGCAGGCG
>NW_011888932.1:5061277-5065793 GCF_000151845.1 Pteropus vampyrus | reverse complement strand
TAACGCACAGGACCCAGGTGGAAGAGCAGCCCGGGGAAGTCAAACAAACATTTAGAATGCTCAAAAACCCATTTTTCTAAATAGTTTCTAGGATACTTTTCTCAGTCAGTGAGGAAGGACTGATTTTAGTTTCTTTTCACAAGCTAGTAACCTCAACCCTGCTCCTGATTTCAAGGAGTGGGCCTATCTTTCTCCCACTTAACCTTTCCCGTTAGTATAAATGGCATCTACCTAATTGCTGAGTCCAAAAACCTAGAAATCGTCTTGATTAATTTTTTCCCCTTATGCTACATACTCAGTCCACTAGTCAGTACAGTTGTATCTACCTTCAAAATATAATTTGAAGCCTACCATCTCCTCTGCTATAATTCTTGTCTAATCCACCAACATGTCTTATCTAGACCACAGCAACAGCCTTCTAATTGGTTACTCCATTGTTACTCTTGCCATCTACATTCTCCCATACCTCCATAGGTGATCCATTTCTGAGCAGGCGGAGTGATCTTTCTGAAAGATAAATCAAATGACTTTATTATTCCATTTAAAATGCTCCAAATGATCTCCATTATAACCAGAATCATATCTTAACTCTTTACTGTGGCTTATGTGGTCCTATGTGATTTGGTCCCCGCTACTTGTCTCATCTTATCTTACTCCACTCTTCCCCTCGTTCACTACACGCCAGCAACACTGGCCTTTCAGTTCCTTCAGCATTCCAAGATGGTTTCACAGAAACCTTTACACTTCCTGTTTCCTGTTTCCTCTGCTGAGAGAGGCCTTTTATAGCCACCCTAGGTGAAGACCCATATTTATATTTTTCATAATAGCTACAAGTAGTTGAAATTATTTTATATACTTATGTGTTGATTTATTGACTATTTCCTCCCTCTAAAACAGTTTCCCAACCAATATACTGTGGTAACCTCTTGTGCTAGGAGGGTTATAGGTATGCTGAAATATTGATCCAGCAGCCTTCAAGACTGCTGGGTTGGTCCTATGGTAGCCTAGCTACAAGTGTACTCAAGTATTTATTCTGGTGTACTGTACAAAAAACATTAATTGAAATGTTTGCCATGATGTGGAAAAGGTTGAGAAGCAGTACACTAGAATACAAACTACTTGAGGACAAGAAAAAAAGCTGAATCTATTGCTAATAACGTGTATGTCTGGGAACACTTTTAAGAAAGTAGAGAAATGCTGGAGTGGCTACCAAGCGCATTTGGAAGAGTTCGACTTTGGACACTTTCTTCATACCAATTGGCCAGATCTACCTGACCTTTGCTAACTAACCTCCCTCCATACCAACAGTGTTCAACCATCTGAGGCTTCCTCCTGGCTAATAATGACTTTATATATTGGAGACATCTGAAATATGCCTTTCTCCCACAAAAATCTCTAAGACTAGTTTTATGTTTGATCTGTCTTAGCCAAACATTAGACCCTTGATCTCAGTCTTTTCTAGTTCTATCTCATTCACTGAAGTTTTTACTGAGATCAGGCTACTACAGATCAGGCACATTCTATACCAGAGGCTTTCTATATGTTATTTTATATTTTAAAATATTTTACATAAAGTATTTTCTAAATGCCATGTATATGTACATTTTATGAAAATCTTTTACAATTTCAGTTCAAAATGAAAAAAAACCTAAGGAATCATTTGCTTTGGTTGGTCACTTAGAAGATTATGTAAATAAAAGGTAATTTATTTTTAAAATTTTCATATTTTATTCTGTTCAATGATGTTTCTAATAGGAAGCTTTTTATTTTCTAATGGACCAGAATAAATTGATTCTGGCTTTTTATTGCTATGTAGGCCTATATTACAATCCAATGGCTGGTCCTAGACTGGTTAGCTACTCAGCATTATATTCAGATCTTGAGCACATGTTGTATCTGCTGCAAGTTTATAGTTAAATGGAGAAAAAGACATGGAAAAATGAATGGAGAGAATACAGTTGTGTTTTTGTAGCAGAGACACAAATTTAGTTACATTATAACATGGATGTGAGAAATGTAGCTTTTTATTTTTGCATAAAGTTCTGATCTTTCTCATGAGATCCTCAAACTCTAAAAAAGAAATCATATTAATCCAATATGTCTTAAAATTTGTTCAGAGCAATAATATACAGTTTCTTTAAGTTTATCTCAGTCCTTGTGTTTCTGAGATGGTATTTGAGTAGTTGAGTGAGGGGCTCACTGGGTCTTGATCAAAAGTCTTGGTCAATGTCCTTGTACTGCTGGTCTCATACCTAGATGTTCTGTGGCTGCTGATACCTGTGATTCATGAACTTATGTTCTATTCTTTCTAAATCTGGATATGGTCCACTCTCAATTCTCATTGGCATGATAGAATTATCTGAGTCTCTGCCATGTCCTTCATCTGCCCTTAGACTGTCCATCACTTATGTCAATTCTTTTCTATGGATTACCTCACTCTTGCAATAGCAAGCCCCATGGCAAGCATAAACTCAGTGTTTATGTCACATGTGAACCAAGGGAGATCTGGAATTAAAACTATATTCTCTCTCTGCCCAACCACACTATTCAATCCTGTTAACAAAGCTGGAACCACCCTGTGTTGGCAAGAAGCTGTTCTGCAAAGCATTTTTCTCTCAGAATGTTAATGAAGGATGTGGAAATATCTCTTTACTTTTGGTGTTCTCCAAAACTTACATAATACACCTCCTCCTCACTCAAACACTAAAGAGGCACACATATTACCATCTTACTTCCACCACTGCTTTTGCTGTTTTCCCTCACAAACCAGGCAGAAGGGATGATTTTTTCAGGTCGAAAGTCCATGGCAGAGGGTTTGGCAGTGATTTTGAGGAATGAGGGAGGCAGACAAGAACTGACAAGCTGAAATCGGCCCTGTAGACATTTATGCTGAAGTTGTGTTTATTTTCAGAAGAACAACTCCTCCGCAGATGAATGATTTTAATACCAAAGAAAATAAATCTGTCAGAAATGATCAATTAAGTGAGCATTGTTCAGTGGGAAAGAAAAGCTTGCTTCCCTTATGCTTTGAAGATGAATTGAAAAAGCCAAATGCCAAAATAATCAGCACTAGCCCTGCGAAAAGAGTAATTTCTGACACGGTAAGATGAGTATCTTCTACTGTTCAGTACATATGTGTATTATTACTACTTGTGGAAATATCATCTTCCAGTGACCAGAAACTTTGATAAATCCTTCACTTGGTTTCACATTCTAACATGACAATAACACTTAAATTCTTAATGGTCTTTTTAGAACTGCCACCCCAAACTAGGGATTCCTTTGTACCAATTGGAAATTTTGTGTTTTTCTTTATGAAGAAGCCTTTATCAATTTTCTTGGTTATAAAAGAAATATAAAATAAAAACGGTATATTTTAAAATGACTGGATCATGTATCACTTTTTTACCAATCTACTTTAGCTATTTCAACAAGAAAATACATTTTAAAGCTACTTGGTAGCTCCCAGAGTCTCTAGGAAGGCTGGAGAGACAATCTGGCTTGCAAGCTATCCAATCAGGATTCACCCAATTACAGCCTCAGGCTGCTCCACCAGGGCCCATGGTATTGTAACAGATAAGTTTACAATCTTGATTCTGGGCAGGGGACACTATTTCTAAGACCTTTCCCACTGCTGCCTTTCAAAGCTTCATATATCTACCACCATTCTCACTAGAATAGTTTTCACAATGCCTACTTTTTCATAGTGCTTGCTTTTTGTGAACTAAAAACTGTCTTAGGTATATTTTATTAGCAGAGCCTAGGTCACATACCTATGCTCTAACCTCAAGGGAGGTTGATAAAATTAGTTTATGCTTCTACCTAAGGGTATACATACTGTAAGGTGGAAAATTCCCTAAGGTGTTGGATAGACCAAAAATATGCCAAATCTCCACCACTGTGGCTAAGTAGATAACACTGACATCACCAGTGGACTGCAAAACTAGATCTTTTATAATTTTCTTAGTAATCATAGGCATTAAAATGCCTTTTAAACAAAGTACACTAATATACAATTAGATAGATCCTAGTTTCTTATTTCACTAATTATATTTCTAAAGGAAAAGTAGCAGTCATTGAGTTAAAATTTGCAAACTAAATACTGGTAATATTCATTTTACCAGTTTTTTTGGAGTTAATTTTTTTTTTTTGGTCCTAGAATAGAAATGTAGGAAAGAATTTAATGAGTAATTCATACATACAGTTTTTGCTGCTACTGTGATAAAAGTAGTCTATTTTTAAGTCAATCTACTACTTTGGCTATTTTGTTCCACTTTGGGCACTTAAAAAAAAAAAGCTCAATTTACTTTATTTTTCTTGTATAAAATTATGTAGTGGCCACAGCTGGAGCCTGGGTCATCTGCACAGAAACTCTGGTGTGAGTCTCTCTTCCCAGTGGTCAGGAGTGAGATAGCTATAGATCTTAGAGATCCACCTCAGTCGGGGGCTGCATTGCCACTCTGGCAACTTCGCCCAGGCCACATTTGAGCGCTTTTTATGTGCTAAGTATTGTGGT
>NW_011888932.1:5053763-5060129 GCF_000151845.1 Pteropus vampyrus | reverse complement strand
GCTCAATTTGCTTTATTTTTCTTGTATAAAATTATGTAGTGACCACAGCTGGAGCCTGGGTCATCTGCACAGAAACTCTGGTGTGAGTCTCTCTTCCCAGTGGTCAGGAGTGAGATAGCTATAGGTCTTAGAGATCCACCTCAGTCGGGGGCTGCATTGCCACTCTGGCAACTTCGCCAAGGCCACATTTGAGCGCTTTTTATGTGCTAAGTATTGTGGTAAGTGTTGGGATACAATAACAAATATAATCATACAGATAATTTTAGATTTTCTGTATTATTTATTAGGATATCCGGACTTTACAATTTGGGCTTGTAATCAGTTATGTCTCTTATGACCTTTGATTTCATCCATTTTTTGCTATGCTTATTTCTGAACATGGAAACCCAAGAAATGCCAGAACGATGTTTTATTCCTCCAATTATTCTATTTCCCAAAGACAACACTTCAAATGTTTAAAATATACTTATTTCTTCATATCCAACTTTATTTCAAATAAGATTTTAGGAGGCTAAATTTCAGATTTACCCCTAACATTTTGAAATGCTATTAAGAAGAAAAGGAAGTGTGTCACATACAAGTACATGTGTTTTTGTGTGTTTGAATACCATTGTTGTTCATATTAAAATTTTAATCTAGTCATTCTAGAATATTTCACCACTTTATTTTCATGTTTAAAAATATATGTAGCCTTCTTGCCTCAATAGACTGATGACTAAGTAGTCTTTTCTTTAATCCACAGGCATTAAATGACACAAATCCCATAATTTTTCATAAGACTGGATATGTACAAATGTTACTTTTAACAAAAAATAGGCTTCTTCCCCATTCTTCAGAAAATAGAAACATTTCCCGATATAAAAAAGTAAATTTTGTTTTAGAAAGAAATCATGAAATCCTCAAATCTTTAATTAATGATCAATTTGTTACTCCTTCCAAACCCAAAAGAACTATGTCTACAGTATGGAAGAAAGATATACAAGCCATAGCTCTTGAAGTGGGCCATAGAGTTGTAGAGAATAAACTAAAGAAGAAAACTAGTATGCAGACATTTGAAAATATATCTTGGAATAAACTCAATAATTTCTCAGAGACTTTTTCCAGCCTAACAAAAAAAGGTGTAGGTTTCTTTGATAAAACTGTTACTCAAGAAATGAAGACTAAAACTGGAAAATTTGAAGGAATATTATCCGGAGGAAAACCAATGAACAAATTCAGTGCCTTACCTGTCAAATATTGCTCAAAGCCTTTAAAAAATGTAATCAAGGTCCATAAATTTCAAAATGTAACACCGCTGGATAATTTGTTAAACTTGTTAAGTAAAATTTAAAAGCCTCATAAAGTATTGTTTATACAACAATATTTTGGTAATAAGAAGCAAATAACAAAGTTCCAAGATCATAGAAGAAATTGTTATCTAAATGATAATGTTCTAATGGATGGTATAAGAGAGCAAAGCATAGAAATTGGAGTTATAAATCAACAGTAGTCTGTTTAAGAAAAACCAACATTTTCACTAAATAAGAGGACAAAATTAGGAAATAATTGTCAACAAGATGAACTAGTTCATGGATTTTGATGATCTCAATTAGATTTCCCCAATCACCAGCATTCCTCCAGTGAAGATTTGGACCGAGAATGTCATGAACTGATTCTGGAAATTTGCTATTGGAAGCCAGATGTCAATAACCTTGCTCTACAACTACATATAAAACAAGACAAATGTACCATTTACTCGATGCTTGTGGAATTATTTGTGTCAGTATTTTGGATAATCTTTGGAAAATAGAATTACTTAGCAATTTATGCAATTAAAAAAGCTTTGTAAAATTTTAAATAACTTTTGTTTGTAAATATTAGGACGTCTTTACTATATAATGCATTTTCCAAGTACAACTTTAGACTTTTTTTTTCTGGATAAGTAAATATTTAAAAGAATAACTTATCCTTCATAAGCTAAATAATTTTGGTAGAGAATCCTATAAAGTATTGAACATTTTAAGTATATTATTATATTGCTATTTCACTTTATATGAGCAAATTTGGGCAAAAAACTATCTCAGCCTCAGTTTACCATATCCCCTCTTTAAGATGGGGACAACAATACTTTATTGCAGTATTATTATTTTCAGGACTTGAGTATGGCAAACATTCATTAAAGATTTCTTTCCTATTCCCACCCTTTCCCCTGCCCTTAATATAAGTATAATTTCTTAAAAGATGTTCCCCAAAGTCTCTTTAATCTTTTCTAATTTAAATGCTAAACTTAACTACAGTATTTAGACTTTAGCCTAAAGTAGTACTTTAGAACTGAGAATTTTTGTATTAGGTACTTTGGGAAGTTTCTGCTAGAGCTTGTGCCTTCAGGAAGGCACTCAAACAACTTAAAAATTCCATTTGTCTGCGGATTCTCCATTACAATAGCTGCTGGAAGCAGTGAATTCTGGAAGGATGGCAACTTAAACTCAGCATATTTGTCCTCTTTCTATTTTTTTAATTTTTTAAATTTTTATTATTATAATCATTTTAAATTAATTAATTAATTGATTATTTTTTATGGTGGCATTGGTCAACGAAATCCAATAAGTTTCATCTGTAACACATTTGTCTTCTACTCTCAGCTTAAATGTATCATCTTCTAAACCAAACAGGTGCTGGGACCTTAAAGCGGTGGGTACATGGTTAGAAGTGGTTTATTTTCTGATGCTGAAATCTTAGTGTCTAAGTCACAGTCATGATGGAAGTTGTGCTGTGTCCTGGGATTAGCTGGCCAGTTTGGATCTGTGGATTATAACAGGGAAAGGTTGCCTTTGGCTGTTTATAAATGTTCCAAGTCTCAAATGTTCCTTGGCCTCAGGAAGCCAAGAAGAAAACCACTAAACCTGTGAGAAAACTGGTAAGTCAGAGATCCATAAATTTTTCTTCAAATGCCTTATTTGCTTCTACAGCACCAGTCCACTGTGGGCGAGGCTTTACCTTCCACCAATTATGCACCTATAATTACAGATACTGCAATAAACAAAGCTGAGTTTCCCTGAGCCAACTAAAAACAGCAACCCATCTACCAACAGTAGACGGTGGCCAGCCAGACAGGATGTAACAGAGAAATCGGCAAAACTATGAGAATTACCAGCGATTTCACCCAGGGATGGGGAGGAATAAGCAAACATAATAATATTGTAGGATTAAGATTGAGAAAAAATTTTGAAAAGAATGAAGTCGTTTCCTGTTTGCCAAGTCTAGCTCATTTAGTAACCAGCTATAAAATGACCAGACACAAAGAGCTGCTAAAAGAGACCAGGGACAATTTGGTGAGACAAATAATAAAAGCGCTTAAGGAGATTGAAGGGCAGCCTTTCCCAACTTCCTACACACACACACACACACACAAACAATGCTATTTTCTATAAGACACTATTTCGTTGGATTTGTTATTACTTTCAAGCATAATCTTAATCAATAGAAGTTAACTATTGATAGAAAATATAATAAGACTTCCAAATTAAAGGAATATAGGATTAATAAAAAAAGACAAGGAAAATGAAAAATGACAAAAATACATCATAAAAATGTAGAACTCAAGTATTTGTCATCCTACTATATTTGAATAGGTTGAATTTTCCCATTAAAAGACAGAGGCTCGGACTGAGTTAAAAAATAACACTTAACTATATATTGTTTATGAGAAATAAAGCAATAAAGAAAGCTTGAAAAGGAGTGGGGAAGGAGATACCAAAATAATGAAAAATAAAAAATTGGAATGGCATTGTTAATATCAGATAAGCTAAAATTTAGGGTTAGAAACAAATAAGACAAAGAAATACCTTATGCCTTATGTAATAAAAGCACAATATGTAAAAATGATATTATAACATCTTTGGTGTACATTGTATCAAACAAAATGGCTAATTATATAAAGCAGGCTATTGGACATCTCAGGAGAATGTAATAGAAATAAATTATAGTCAAAGACCTCAATTCATCTCTTTCAGAGTTAAACAGGTAAAACAAAACGAAAATATGGATACAGAGTAATTATATAATGCAATTAGTAAAGTTGATATGATGGATATAGACCCTCGTTTCTTTAAAACAGAGAAAATAAATTTGAGATTTTGTCCATAGAAAATTGCTTATGTTTTAAGGTATACAAAATGCCTAACCTTTAGAAAAATTAGAGACTTTTTGAAATAATCCAATAAAATTAGGAATAAAAAAAGCAGCAAAATCCAACTACATTTACTATCTGAAAATGAAAAGATGACAGAGAAATCAAAACTTAAATTATAAAGTAGAAAATAATGGAAAGGAAACCACTTCATTGCAAAACTTTATGGCACAACAGCAAAATCTAGTTCAAAAGAGAATTTATAGTTTTTGTTTTTCTATCCCCATATCCTTCCTCCCTCATCCCCTCCCCCTTCCTCTTCTCCTTGTCCTCCTCCTTGTCCTTAGTGAAAAGGATCCAAAGGTTCTTATTTTGGAAAAAGAAAGTACAAAATAAATCAAAAGAAATTACGAATAGAAAATTAATACAGAGAAACACTAAAAATACTTAAGTCGAAATAAAATATAATGCAAAAAGATAAATAAAAGCAAAAGTTGTTTTGTGTGTTTGTTTTTAAAATACGCTAAAATGAATAAACCCTTCTCAAGCCTGATTTAAGGAAGAGGAGCAAAAAAGGGTGTAAGATTATGACTAAGAAAAGAAACAACCATAGAAGAAGAAACAAAATTGACCCCTAGGAGTAAATATTTTGAATAGACAAAATCCTAGAAGACAGTGACATGGACCAGGTCTAGATGAGTTCACAAGTTATTTTTCTTTATTATTGAAGCCAGTGTGGTAGGCACTATTTCAAAAATGTCTTCCCAAGATTTCCACCTCTTGTTCTTTAATCAAACACTAACCTAGATACTGCTGTGAAAGGACTTCGAAGATGGATTTAAGTTTGCCTATCCATCTGATCTTAAAATATGGAGATTATTCTGAATTATTGATGGGCCCAATGTAATCACATGATTCCTTAAAAACATAAGAATGCAGAAGAAAAATGTGGAAGAAATAAAAGTAAAGAAGATGGAATAGAA
Source organism: Pteropus vampyrus (assembly GCF_000151845.1). Lineage (NCBI taxonomy): Eukaryota > Metazoa > Chordata > Mammalia > Chiroptera > Pteropodidae > Pteropus > Pteropus vampyrus. The sequence goes on along the minus strand of NW_011888932.1, from coordinate 5,055,038 downwards.
GTGGAGGTTGGAGATTTTATTTCATAAGGGCAAAAATTTTGAATACTTGTTAACAATATTTCCAATTTGTTCACAATTATTCATTTCCTCCCTGACTTTGCCATACTTTCTGCATAGCTGGAGTATATTTTCTTATTCCATTGACTTGGGCTTGGTCATTTGACTTTCTTTAACTAATAGAATGTGAACAGACATGACTTGCATGATTTATCTTTGCTCCTCTTGCTCCTGACCTCCACCATAAGAAAAGCATGTTGCAGGTAGTGGCTATTCTTTGGGCCTAGGCGACCGTATAAGACATTTGGAGGGAAGGCCAGCAAAGCCCAGAAGAGCCTCAACCAATTCTTAGCCCTCATGTAACATGATCAAGAAATAATTTTTTGATGTTGTAAGTCACTAAGACAATAGGATTGTTTCTATGACAAAGACAGACTAAAACAATCTCTTTGAGACTTTAACCTTTGAATTTAATTTCTCATGAAGAATGTTATTGTGAGAGGGTGTTTTCAAAATTAGGTTAGCGCTTATTATTGGAGTATGTTAATCTCATAACAGAACCTCTAATGAATCATATTGTGCAATGGGCTGGCCGTAATTTGGCATGGAAAATAGAAAATGAAATTTTTATCTTGAACATTGCGGTCTTGGAATTAATTTAATTAATATCCCAAAAAGCACAGTGTTGGAGCAATCTCATAAAGGTAGGAGCAGGACTTCTCTGATAGCTGTGAATCTCCTCTCTGGAGGGGCTAGACACACCTCTGATTAACCATAAACTTAATGATTAAGATGGAAAATTAAGAGAAAGTTAAGGAATAACATTTCCCCATTCCTTGTCTCCCTGTGGAGAGAGGGACTTCTCTACAGTAACACTCACGGTCTCTTGCCCCACCAATTACTCACGTTTCACCACTGAGGAGTGAGAAGCCTCATTAGAAATGGTAACAATTAGCCCAAGTCTCTTGACTGGATAGGACTTATTCATTAAAAGACTGTAAGCCTAGGTAATTAGTTTTCTTCTCTCTTTGCCCCAAGTCAGAGAGGACAGCAACAAATGGGGTAAAATTTGTGTGTTCTGCAGACTCAAACATTCCATTAGGTGGGAAATCCCATACTTGAAGACAGGGAGGTAGAACACAGTCCTAAACAAGTCCATTTAGCCCTCAAACGTAAGCCATTTTCTTCAAATAGCTTGAACTTGCCATCAACCTACCTGTGGCATTTATCTCTCAGTTTCTTCCAAATTTCAGTGGAGAAGATTAGCATTATTTCTTC
>NW_011888932.1:5048371-5053713 GCF_000151845.1 Pteropus vampyrus | reverse complement strand
AAACTATGAGAATTACCAGCGATTTCACCCAGGGATGGGGAGGAATAAGCAAACATAATAATATTGTAGGATTAAGATTGAGAAAAAATTTTGAAAAGAATGAAGTCGTTTCCTGTTTGCCAAGTCTAGCTCATTTAGTAACCAGCTATAAAATGACCAGACACAAAGAGCTGCTAAAAGAGACTAGGGACAATTTGGTGAGAAAAATAATAAAAGCCCTTAAGGAGATTGAAGGGCAGCCTTTCCCAACTTCCTACACACACACACACACACACACACACACACACACACACACACACACACACACACACAATGCTATTTTCTATAAGACACTATTTCGTTGGATTTGTTATTACTTTCAAGCATAATCTTAATCGATAGAAGTTAACTATTGATAGAAAATATAATAAGACTTCCAAATTAAAGGAATATAGGATTAATAAAAAAAGACAAGGAAAATGAAAAATGACAAAAATACATCATAAAAATGTAGAACTCAAGTATTTGTCATCCTACTATATTTGAATAGGTTGAATTTTCCCATTAAAAGACAGAGGCTCGGACTGAGTTAAAAAATAACACTTAACTATATATTGTTTATGAGAAATAAAGCAATAAAGAAAGCTTGAAAAGGAGTGGGGAAGGAGATACCAAAATAATGAAAAATAAAAAATTGGAATGGCATTGTTAATATCAGATAAGCTAAAATTTAGGGTTAGAAACAAATAAGACAAAGAAATACCTTATGCCTTATGTAATAAAAGCACAATATGTAAAAATGATATTATAACATCTTTGGTGTACATTGTATCAAACAAAATGGCTAATTATATAAAGCAGGCTATTGGACATCTCAGGAGAATGTAATAGAAATAAATTATAGTCAAAGACCTCAATTCATCTCTTTCAGAGTTAAACAGGTAAAACAAAACGAAAATATGGATACAGAGTAATTATATAATGCAATTAGTAAAGTTGATATGATGGATATAGACCCTCGTTTCTTTAAAACAGAGAAAATAAATTTGAGATTTTGTCCATAGAAAATTGCTTATGTTTTAAGGTATACAAAATGCCTAACCTTTAGAAAAATTAGAGACTTTTTGAAATAATCCAATAAAATTAGGAATAAAAAAAGCAGCAAAATCCAACTACATTTACTATCTGAAAATGAAAAGATGACAGAGAAATCAAAACTTAAATTATAAAGTAGAAAATAATGGAAAGGAAACCACTTCATTGCAAAACTTTATGGCACAACAGCAAAATCTAGTTCAAAAGAGAATTTATAGTTTTTGTTTTTCTATCCCCATATCCTTCCTCCCTCATCCCCTCCCCCTTCCTCTTCTCCTTGTCCTCCTCCTTGTCCTTAGTGAAAAGGATCCAAAGGTTCTTATTTTGGAAAAAGAAAGTACAAAATAAATCAAAAGAAATTACGAATAGAAAATTAATACAGAGAAACACTAAAAATACTTAAGTCGAAATAAAATATAATGCAAAAAGATAAATAAAAGCAAAAGTTGTTTTGTGTGTTTGTTTTTAAAATACGCTAAAATGAATAAACCCTTCTCAAGCCTGATTTAAGGAAGAGGAGCAAAAAAGGGTGTAAGATTATGACTAAGAAAAGAAACAACCATAGAAGAAGAAACAAAATTGACCCCTAGGAGTAAATATTTTGAATAGACAAAATCCTAGAAGACAGTGACATGGACCAGGTCTAGATGAGTTCACAAGTTATTTTTCTTTATTATTGAAGCCAGTGTGGTAGGCACTATTTCAAAAATGTCTTCCCAAGATTTCCACCTCTTGTTCTTTAATCAAACACTAACCTAGATACTGCTGTGAAAGGACTTCGAAGATGGATTTAAGTTTGCCTATCCATCTGATCTTAAAATATGGAGATTATTCTGAATTATTGATGGGCCCAATGTAATCACATGATTCCTTAAAAACATAAGAATGCAGAAGAAAAATGTGGAAGAAATAAAAGTAAAGAAGATGGAATAGAAGTGGAGGTTGGAGATTTTATTTCATAAGGGCAAAAATTTTGAATACTTGTTAACAATATTTCCAATTTGTTCACAATTATTCATTTCCTCCCTGACTTTGCCATACTTTCTGCATAGCTGGAGTATATTTTCTTATTCCATTGACTTGGGCTTGGTCATTTGACTTTCTTTAACTAATAGAATGTGAACAGACATGACTTGCATGATTTATCTTTGCTCCTCTTGCTCCTGACCTCCACCATAAGAAAAGCATGTTGCAGGTAGTGGCTATTCTTTGGGCCTAGGCGACCGTATAAGACATTTGGAGGGAAGGCCAGCAAAGCCCAGAAGAGCCTCAACCAATTCTTAGCCCTCATGTAACATGATCAAGAAATAATTTTTTGATGTTGTAAGTCACTAAGACAATAGGATTGTTTCTATGACAAAGACAGACTAAAACAATCTCTTTGAGACTTTAACCTTTGAATTTAATTTCTCATGAAAAATGTTATTGTGGGAGGGTGTTTTCAAAATTAGGTTAGCGCTTATTATTGGAGTATGTTAATCTCATAACAGAACCTCTAATGAATCATATTGTGCAATGGGCTGGCCGTAATTTGGCATGGAAAATAGAAAATGAAATTTTTATCTTGAACATTGCGGTCTTGGAATTAATTTAATTAATATCCCAAAAAGCACAGTGTTGGAGCAATCTCATAAAGGTAGGAGCAGGACTTCTCTGATAGCTGTGAATCTCCTCTCTGGAGGGGCTAGACACACCTCTGATTAACCATAAACTTAATGATTAAGATGGAAAATTAAGAGAAAGTTAAGGAATAACATTTCCCCATTCCTTGTCTCCCTGTGGAGAGAGGGACTTCTCTACAGTAACACTCACGGTCTCTTGCCCCACCAATTACTCACGTTTCACCACTGAGGAATGAGAAGCCTCATTAGAAATGGTAACAATTAGCCCAAGTCTCTTGACTGGATAGGACTTATTCATTAAAAGACTGTAAGCCTAGGTAATTAGTTTTCTTCTCTCTTTGCCCCAAGTCAGAGAGGACAGCAACAAATGGGGTAAAATTTGTGTGTTCTGCAGACTCAAACATTCCATTAGGTGGGAAATCCCATACTTGAAGACAGGGAGGTAGAACACAGTCCTAAACCAGTCCATTTAGCCCTCAAACGTAAGCCATTTTCTTCAAATAGCTTGAACTTGCCATCAACCTACCTGTGGCATTTATCTCTCAGTTTCTTCCAAATTTCAGTGGAGAAGATTAGCATTATTTCTTCATCCCCTCAAACTCCAACATATATTTTCCAATGTAGTTTCCCAAAATATCTGTTGTCAAAGATGTTGATTCCATCACATAACACTGAGTGTGGATGTGGATGGAGTAGGAGGGAGAGAACCACCAAAGCATTTCAAACTGTTTGCCAGTCATCAATCTTCCCTTGCTTCCTGAGTTATACTTTCTGGGTCTCAGAGTCTAACACCCTGGGCCAACCTCACCTATTTCCATGCCCACCCCAGCTGCTAAAACACCAGCCTAGGCTGAACGTAGGACCCTGCTTTTTCCAGCACGGTGACTGGACATTTAACATAGGTTATCTGTCCACAAGGAATGTCCTTTTGGGGGAATATACATCGTTACATCTGAAATGACATTTCATCATCTTGACCATACTATAAGCAGCACATCTGGAAGCTTTTCTTCATGTAACATAGAACAATAGAGACTTTGCATACCTGATTTAAATCTATACCTGAGTACTACAAGATGTATATACTCCTACCAAGTGCCTACAGTCAAATACTCATATTTTAAAAGAGTAGAGCTAAAGTTCTGCTAATTTTGAAACATTTGACCCAGCAAACTCTCTTCCTTAACTCCACTACACTTTGTCGCTAACCAAAATGTCCCTTCCAGGTACCAGCAGCAAATCCCCCTCTACTACGTATTTGGTAGCAAGGCAATAAACTTTTTCGTTTCCACTTCCTCTTTTTTTACTCTATCCCATCACTCTCTCTCTCTCTCTCTCTCTCTCTCTCTCTCTCACACACACACACACACACACACACTAGCAGTATAGATTTTTGTGGGTCTATGCAGCCTCCATAATTAGAAAATTATAGTCACATAATTTTGCTTTTTTTCCCAGAGCAGAGAACTCCTTTATGGCTTTGGCGTCCACTGACCATCTAGCCTTGGCTGAAACACCTCTGGCAGGGAGTGAAGTCACTATTCTCAAAATAGCCTATGTCATTTTCAGGTCTTGCTAATTGTATATCAGCCAGGGACTGGACAGGAATCAGTCGGTCAAAATTATCCACAAAATGGATAATTGAGGAGAATTTAATAAGGGACTACTTATCAAGGTATCAGCTCAGCGTAAAGGAAGTACACAGATAATACAATGCCCCAGAGCTAGTAACTTCCCTAGGCCTACAGGGCTGAAGGGAAGGAGAGGTAAGAGAAATGATGACAGAGGAGTATGTGATGCCAGCCATGGAAACACCCCAGGAATGAAGATGGGATAAAAATAAATACCCCAAAACCTCGCTTTCCTTTTGCCCTCTTGTGCCTAGAGTGCTAAAACCATTTAAAAGTTCAGGATTAAGACAGGGCTGGGACTACAGTGAGACAAGAGAGGTGCCTAGGGTAAAATATATAAGGAAGCACTTAATATCATAGCCATGCAATTCAGGGTGAGAGTGAGTGCCTTCTTAAATGTCGTGCGATAGGTGCCTCTCTTGCCTCACTCTAGTCCCAACCCTGGGTTAAGAGAGCTTATTGATGTAATCCAGATGAATCAACTTTCCAGGGTACAGAGCTGAGGTGGTGAGTACACTCGAGGATCAATTGGAAGATATTTAGCACACACTATCAAGAAGTTCTTCATTTAAGTAATTTAAAAATCTATGGCTTCCACTGAAGCAACCTGATCTACTACACTTGATCCAGCAGCATTACTTACTAGTTAGATTTCTTCTAAGTATAATTTTCAAATAGATAAAAAGCATGACTCTCATAGAAATATAAAATGAACACATGTCAAAGTTCTTATTAAACCCATTAATTAATGAGTAAAGAGTAAGATATTAAAACTAGCTCAAAAGAAAATATGAAGACAGGTTCATATAAGTCAAGTCATCCAAAAGTATGTTAAGTGAACATACTAATAAATGTGAAGCGGGCTAATATTCTATAGTGTAATAAATTTAAAACTATAAGTTTATCTTTTCTACCAGAGGGAAATAAATTATATCTCTATAGATAAAATTTATTTGCACTTGCATTACGATTGGTTTGCTACAAGTTAACCTATTTTAAATAGAAAGCCACCCAA
>NW_011888932.1:5043664-5048321 GCF_000151845.1 Pteropus vampyrus | reverse complement strand
GAAATAAATTATATCTCTATAGATAAAATTTATTTGCACTTGCATTACGATTGGTTTGCTACAAGTTAACCTATTTTAAATAGAAAGCCACCCAAAAGTGCACACCCTTACAGAATTAATACATCTGACAATTCCCAGCATTCCATTGAAAGAACATCCAGTAATCATCTTTCTTGCTTCTACTATTGGTAATTTTTAAAAACATTTTTTCTCTGCATAGAAGCCATTCAGATATTTCATAACATCAGAGATGTCTCATTTTTCTCTAGGAGTCAGGTGCCCAGGATTAGACATAGGTGTGGTATGAACAGAAAGGTATTTTATTTCAGTTCCCAAACGGAGAATCAAAACCAGTCATTATGAAAGCTGAAGAGAGATTATTAAATGTAAGTCCAATTTATCTCCTATTTCACTTAAAAAAAAAAAACACCTTTATTACATATGTTCTCTGCCCAGAAAAGAGGTAAGACATTGCATTTATAGCTATAGCAGTGGGATGACAACAAGAAAGAGACAAAAAGTGGATCAGACAAGTAGTCACAATGTAGATTCCAAATTGGCATTTAGTTTGACAACATGCTTAATTTATTTTAGTCAATCGTTAATTCGATCCAAATGGAAGTATAGACTTCTATGTGAACTAGAAACTAAATATGGGTTGTTTCAGATATGGACTACACATGTTTACTGGCAATAATTGGCAATTAGTGCCTCTAAAAACAATTCTATTTCATTCTTTTGCCTTATTTTTAACTCCAGCATCCTATCTTGCTTTTTCCTCTTACTTTCATTGATTTGTTTATGATCTCAGAGTTAAAAAGGATCCTGAAAATCTTCTAGGCCAGAGCTGTCAAGTAGAAAGTTCTGCAGTGATGAAAATGTTCTATAGTTGTGTTGTTCAGTATAGTAACTACTGGCCACATGTGGCCATTAAACACTTAAAATGTTTCTGGGGCAGGGTTTCTCAAACTCAGCACAATTGACATTTTGGGCTGAATAATTCTTTATGGTTGTTAACCTTGCTGAGAACATTCATCCACCATACTAAATAGGTCCATGCACCATCATTTATTTAACTTCAACTTCATTCTCTCAACGCTCAACAATCTTCTTATTTAATTCCTTTTGACTTTCCTTTGCACATTCCATGGCGGCTTTTCCAACTTTCCCTCTTTTCTTAACTCATGACTTCACCCTGCCCACCAGTTCCAAGAATAGGAGAAAAGCAAAACCAGTCTCAGATGTAATATGAGATTACTTCCTCATGTAATCCTGGAGTTTACTTAAAATTTTCCATTTCCCATGAGGGCAACAGTACTGATCATCCCTGAATTTCTCTGTGCTGTGAGAAACTCAAAGTGGGTCTACTTATCTTCTTAGTTATGATAGAGAGAGCTCAGTATAGTGAAAAGAACATTGGATGGAGTTACAAGAGGCCAGGGTTCTACAACAGTTCTATTAACAACTCATATTGTTGATTGGGCAAGACGTTCAAGACTTTCCACCTGTCCAGCCTCAGATTCTCCACCTGCATATCATAGAAAACTTCTAATGAGTATTTCCTCAAGAATTTAGATGATCTTTCCAGGTCTAGACCTTTAAGGTTCTGCTTTCTTCTTTACTCTTCAACTTTTGATCAAAAAATAGTTTATTGAGAACTATGTGCCATCACCTTGCTAGTTGCTGGTAATGTAACAGTGACTAGAACAGACTTTGCTTATGCCCTCATGTAATATGATAGGGACGCTGACTACTTGTCCAATGCTCCACCCTGGGAAAGCTCAGTTCTAGGGAGAACAATCAATCTAAGTAACAAAGTTGTATTGCTCTATTCTTAAGCTAACGCATTGGGTACCAGGAGGGTGAGAATAGGCCTCCTCCCAGTTCATGATTTCTCTCATGTAGCTATGTTGACTGCTAATAGAACCAGGGATTATATGCAAAAGGTTTAATAATGAGCACAGTGTAAGCATTGGCCAAACCAAACTTATAACTAAAGCAGGATGTCAGTCCTAGATTTACTCCTTTGGTTGCTGGTTTGTGGGGAGGTCTGGGGCGTTCCAAGAGAGGGGCTAGGGTGACCATGGCAGTAGGTCAAGTCTCAGAGGACCAGGGGATATTACCATTTACCAGAATTTATAGAAATATTTCTATATTCTAACTACAGGGTGGCCATACTGGAGTCCTGATACCAACTATCAACCTTAGGTAGAATTGATGAGGCAGTATGGACACACAGCTATGTTAATATGTCAACAATATTGGCTTTTCCAGAGTCATCAGGAGAAACCTGTGGTACCCTAACATTTCTTAGACACACCTGCATGGATGTATATATGTATGTAAACCCTCCATCTTAACTTTAGTGTCCTCTTTTGACTCTATCCAAGTTTTTATCCAGGACCTCCCTTTCCCAGGCTGCCTCATAATTCTGGCTGCCTCCAAGTACACATAGGCTCATCATCTTCTTGTCTTGGCATATTATCTTAATATGTGGAGTGGTTTAGGGTCCTAGACTACCTCATTTGGCCCAATGCGTTGTCTTTCCTTAGAAATAACTCTAATAATAGTTATTTTTTGGCAAGTGTGGAGAAAACATATTATGCTTCTGTAATCCAAATTATGCAAATTACAACTCCACTTCTCCTCTCTCTCTCTGTCTCTCTCCCTTCCTTCCTCTGTCTTAACATATGTGTATTGTATATCTACTTTATATAAGGCACTGTTCTAAGTACCAAGAATACAACTATGAACAACCAAAAAAAGTCATCTTCTACTCTTACGGACATGGACCTTGAAGCTAATGAAACAAGCTTCATGCCCCTCGCTTGTATGCATTTTCACTAAGGCCCTTGAAAATGTTCACTTGGTTTATATATATCATACATTTTATTAAAATTGCAGCTATAAGATATTTTATCTGCAGTTGGCTAAGAATTCTACCTCTTTCCACTCTAATTTTTCCATCATCATACTTACTCTCATATCAGATGACATTTGAGTGGCAGAAAGTATTTTGGAACTCAGTTTCTAAAAATTGAGTTAAGAATATGTCTGGTCTGGGTTTAGTAGGATGTATACAGATGGTATGCAGTTACTTCTGTATAAATTTAAGTTATTTAGTTGCTTTCATGTAGGAATGGCTTCCAAGAATACTCCTACTTCTACTGCATTACTTTATAATGTGACACAAAGTTACAGGTTCAGAGGACATACTATGAAATAAAATATGTCCTACAGTGGCTAGTTGGAAAGTTTGTGGCTAGATGAAGAGAAGCAAGATCTGAAACATACGGTCTGAAACTATATATGAAACCTTTCTCCAATCATTAAATACAATTATTAGCAGAGAATTTAGATCTTGTCAACACTTAGAACAGAAATTCTCTTTTATTGGCAAATACTCAATAATGTATATACTGTTGTAAATACACTACAAAAATTTATTTGTTTTGATGGAAACCATGCAAAATAGAACTTATCAGAATTTCTTTCTGTGTTTGTAGTGCTGCATTTGTAGCAGTACTACAGTGAGTTTGCCCGGGTGTGGGGATGCATGTTTTATAAATTCCATTTATTTATCAATAGTAAAAATAAACTGGTCAAACCATGCTAGAAGAAAGACTGAATTATTTTTCTATTATCACTATCAAAATACCATTTTGTAACAATTACAAAATTGTTATCACATATAGAAGCAGTCAAAGAAATATGCAACCAAATATAGAAAAAATTAAAGAAACATGACATGCACTTAATAAAAATATTAACTTTCTGCTATTTGTCAGATTTTAAATTTTTGTTAATTCTGATTTCTTTTCTTATATTAAGTAGATACTCATTTTTGTACCTTATTTTACATTCTTAATTTTGCATTTTTAAAAAGACCTCACAAAAGCTTCAGGTTTCATAAAACTTGGATCTACTCTGGCTCATTGAGCTTATACGGAATAGAAGAGGAGGAACCAGCAAAGCCGAATGAGAAAGGGCATCCAGAGAACCAGAAGAGATTCTACAGACTGCAGAGTCCCAGGAGTCAAGGGAAGAGAGAGTAGCTAAAGGAAGGTTGAGGATCAGCAGAGCAAATGCTACAGAGTATTTAAAACAGCAAGAGGACTGAGAGTGTCGTCTAGCTTAATTTACGTAGAGGTCATTGGTGACTTAGGGATGAGCAGTGTCAGTGTAGGGTAAAACTAGTTTCGCGTGGATTGAAGAGTGATTGAGGGTGTTTATAAAGAGGGCAGAGTCACAGCAAACAGGTAGACAGTGAGGCCAATTCAGGGAGATAGAAGATTCAAAGAAGCTGACATTAGATAGATTTATATGTGGTTCAGTTATAAACATACTGATTTTGAAATGTCTTTATTTTCAATGCCTAATTTGATGGCTGGTATAGAAGTATTTGTGCATGGGTTATGGTTGACTATGATTTCAATAGATTGCTATTCCTATATCCTGGTTTTTCTTTTTCATAGGGTTGATAAACACTAAACTTGATAATTGAAGGAAGTAATGCCATTGCCAGAACATCTTATAAAAGCAAGTATGTCCACCTACCCCAAATGAGGCAGAATTGTCTAATGTAGGAGCATAGTCTGGGGCATAGTCTTAGAGCTGTGCGACTCAGGTTATGCCTAATGCTCCCTCTTGACCCTTG
>NW_011888932.1:5020857-5043614 GCF_000151845.1 Pteropus vampyrus | reverse complement strand
ATACGGAATAGAAGAGGAGGAACCAGCAAAGCCGAATGAGAAAGGGCATCCAGAGAACCAGAAGAGATTCTACAGACTGCAGAGTCCCAGGAGTCAAGGGAAGAGAGAGTAGCTAAAGGAAGGTTGAGGATCAGCAGAGCAAATGCTACAGAGTATTTAAAACAGCAAGAGGACTGAGAGTGTCGTCTAGCTTAATTTACGTAGAGGTCATTGGTGACTTAGGGATGAGCAGTGTCAGTGTAGGGTAAAACTAGTTTCGCGTGGATTGAAGAGTGATTGAGGGTGTTTATAAAGAGGGCAGAGTCACAGCAAACAGGTAGACAGTGAGGCCAATTCAGGGAGATAGAAGATTCAAAGAAGCTGACATTAGATAGATTTATATGTGGTTCAGTTATAAACATACTGATTTTGAAATGTCTTTATTTTCAATGCCTAATTTGATGGCTGGTATAGAAGTATTTGTGCATGGGTTATGGTTGACTATGATTTCAATAGATTGCTATTCCTATATCCTGGTTTTTCTTTTTCATAGGGTTGATAAACACTAAACTTGATAATTGAAGGAAGTAATGCCATTGCCAGAACATCTTATAAAAGCAAGTATGTCCACCTACCCCAAATGAGGCAGAATTGTCTAATGTAGGAGCATAGTCTGGGGCATAGTCTTAGAGCTGTGCGACTCAGGTTATGCCTAATGCTCCCTCTTGACCCTTGTTTTTCTACTTATTAGTTGTTTCACCATACCTATTTCCTAGATTGGTAAGGATAAAATGAAATAATGAATTTAAATTGTAACACAGTGCTAGGCTTACCATCAGTAGTGGTCAATAAATTCATTCCTTCCAGCCCAACTTAGAGAAGTATGAGGTACTTCAGAGAAGCTCCATGCTCCTTCCATGTTCTTTGGGTCTCGGAATTTTAAAAGCATTGTTTAAATAGAAAACACATATAACCTATTTTCACTTGCTATAATGTAATCAGAAATGCAACACAGCAGGGCATTGGGGATGATCTAGCCTGGCAGTGAAACAGAAATTGGTGAATAAAGGTAAACACCAGAAAAAGTCTACATAAATTCCATTATAAGAAGAGCAAGTGAGCCAAGGGAAAGTGAGAAGTATAGGGAAAAGAAATAATGAGTCATATTACCAAATAATGCACAGAATCAATTTCCCTTTTAGAGAAACATGATGGCTACAGCAATGTCTTGATAAAAAGACATGATTTAATTAAAAAGAAGATTTTTTCTGCTAGCAATTCCAGTTAGCAAGATTTAAAATATATCAACCTACAATGTTGACATTTTCAAATAGATTTGTGTATCAGTTAGAACATTTAAATCCAGTCTTTTCAATTTTATACAACTTTTTTTTTGCATACAGTTCGATCTTTATTTAATTTTATCAAATAATATATAAATTCTCCACATATAATTCTGTGATTAATGTCACTGATATTAGGAAACAGATGAGTACCTAAATATCTAAAAGTAGCTAAATAGTAAGAACCCTGCTACAGTATGGGCACCCATCATCTTTATGGGCACCTAATGAGAATGTTTGACTCCATTAGACTTAACAGCATTTTACCATAAATCATAACTGGTGTTGAGAAAATCTAACACAGTTCTTGGGCAGTCTATGGTAGATCTTAAATAGTTGTTAACAACAAGAACAACAAAAATGTAATCATGCTGAGAAAAACAACAGTAGTTACTTGGATCAGTATTTTTAGATTTATTTTCAATTCATGTCATGTGATTGCAATTGATTTATTGCAGAATTTATACCTGACATTTCATGCTCTACAGGGTAGTGCTTGAACTATTATCTGGCCTCTTTCAGTGATCTCCATCATTGCCATGTGACTTTATAAAAGAAAGTTTTATTTTCATACCGTTAGTGGCAATATAAAATTGGTATAAACTCTTTGGAGATCATAGCCTTTAATTAAGCAATTTCACTTCTAGAAACGTATACCTGTACAAAGTTGAATGGACAAGGATAATCAAGGCTGTGTTGTTTTTAAGCTGAAAAACTGGCAACAATCTAAATGTCCATAGGAAAGGTTACATGAATTATGATGCACCTTTGCCGGTAGAATTCTCTGCAGTCTTTTTTTGAAAAAAATGAGGTAGTTTCTGTATTGCCACAGGAAGGCCTTCAAGGAAACTAAGTGGAAAGAGAAAGTTTAAATTATTATAATAGTAATTATTATTATTATAAACTTGTAAAGCATATATTATGTTTTAAGCACTTTATCTTTATTAACCCACTTAATTCTCATCACCGCTCTGAGGTGGGTACTATTGTTATCTCTATTTTATAGATGAAGCACAGTGATGTCAAGTAACTTGCTCAAGGTCACAAAACTAGTGTCAGAGGCAGTGTCTGGCTTGAGGATCAGTGTTCTTACCCAGTTCTTTCGATGTATGTTAAAAAATGTATGAAATATGTTTGTAAATATATGTGCGTATAGGTATATGCATTTGTATGTATTTGTATTTGTATATGCAAAGAAAATGGCTCTAAGCATAGTTTCCAAACTGTTAGCAGTTGCTTTCTCTCAAGAGCGGTTTGAGGTGGGAGAGGAAGAGGGTAAGATACTTATGTAATATATCTTTCTTGTTTGTTTGTTTTCATTATGAAGGACATTAACATTTTTTAAATAATTTTTTTCACAAGGGATGTTTCTCAAAATATAACTTTCTAGTTATTTTTCTTCACTGCTAGCAGTTAAGAAAGAAACCTGGTCATTTTCCTTTTGTTAAAAAGTTATACTATTCATTGGTTTACTCAGCAAAAACATCTAAATTGTGCTGGGTGTCCTTGTCTCAGTCCTCAAGAAGTTCACTGTCTAGTGGAACAGATCGACATTTAAACATGTAATTCTAGAGCCATTATAAAGGGGATGCACAAAGATGGGGCAGGAGGGGCACAAAAGAGAGATGTCAGTTCTATAGAGAGCAATATGAAGTAAGGTACCCAGAGAGAAGGTAATGTTTTGCCTAAATACTGAAGGAAAAATAAGAGTTCTTCAGGAGACAGGGGAGGGAGGAGAGAGAAAAAGCAGCCCAGATAGAGAGAATAATGGGAGTAAAGACACAAAAGGAAAGACATTGGACCCACACTGTTCTTCAGGGGACTGGGCGTAGCTTGACTTAGCTGCAGCTTAGGGAGAGAAAGACGAGGAGTGCCTCTGGAGATGTGGGCAGGAGCCATATCACCTAAGCCTTGTGGGCCATGTTAAGAATTTCATCTCGTGTGCCAGTTATTCCTAAGGAGCATTTGAAGAACAGGTATTCCCAGAATAAGTAAAAGATATAGATGAAAAGATATACATACAAAGAAATATTATCCAGTCTTAAAAATGGAAAGACATTCTGACACATGCTACATGTGGATGAACTTGAAAACATTATGCTAAATGAAATGCCACACACCAAAAGACAAATATTGTATGATTCCTCTTAGTTACCTAGAATAGTCAAATTCATAGAGATGGAAAGTAGAAGTTACTAGAAGATGGGGGCAGTTATTTTTAGTGGTTTCATAATTTCAGTTTGAGATAATAAAGTTCTGGAGATGGGTAGTGGTGAGAGTTGCACAACAATGTCAGTGCTCTTAATGTCAATGAATTGTACACTCAAAGTCTTAAAATAATAAATTTTATTATGCATATTTTACCATAATAAAAACATGTTAAAATGGTAAATTTTTGTTATGTATATTTTATCACAGTTTAAAAATACATAAAAAAAGATATAGACAAAATAGGGAAATAATTCAACGATCTTTTTCTTTCTTGATATTAAAGTAGATGTCATTTCTTTGCTTAAGCTGATAATGATTTGTTTCTGTTATATAATGGCTTACCATTTACTGAAAACTAGCTCTGTGCTAGCTTTACATCCATAGAGATGATGAGGCGATGCAGGCTCAGAGAGCTCAACCACCCGTCCCAAGAGCACACAGCCAGTGAGGGTGCATTTCTAGGAAACCTAGAATTGGAACTCAGCCCCAAACACCTTTCTCTTTCAACAGTCCACAAGGTGCTCAATTATCTTGCTACTTTTTTGGCTATGTCAACATTTTTCTTAAAAAATTCACCCTTGTTCTTCTAAGAATGTATTGTTTAGCGTTTTCCCGGGTTCAGTAAATGTAAACAAGCCTGAGGCAATGCTGAATGAAATGCTGAGTGTTTATTTTTGATCCACATCTATATTTTTGAAGGGCCCTCTACAAGAGCCCAAAAGAGCCTTCAAAATGAGTCTAGACTCACGCAACCTAACTACTCAGCCAGCCACCTGCTCCAGAATCGGGGGCGGGCGGCGGGTCTGTACTTCTGCTGCGGCTGTTATCTGAAGAATACGGCTTCCAGCCTTCCAGCTTTCCCAGGTGCGCGGCCCAGGAGAGAACTTGCGCCGCTCGCGCGCAGGCGCGAGGTGGCGGCGTCGCTCTGCAGCTCTGCTTTGCCGCTAGACGTTCCGGTGTTCCCGAGTGGTTGTCTTTTGGGTTCTCCCTCTCGGCCCGCACTCAGGGTCGCCGGTTCTCCTCCTCCAGGCCCTCCCCATGCCCTGCCCAGGCCCAGCCCGGCGTTGCCCCTAACCTCTGACCCCGCGCTGCACAATGCCCGAGCAAAGTCCCCGGGGGTGTGAACCCCGGCGTTCCTGCCTCTGGGCGGGGACGGGCGGCGTTCGTGCGGGGAGTCGAGGAGGCGAACGCGCAGCCGGCCCAGTCCGCCGGTTCCGGCCCCGCGAGTACTTCGCGAGCGACCAGCGCAAGCCCCTGCGCCGTCCGGCCCCGCCGCCAGGCCCTGCCGCTGCTCCCCTCCCAGGCCGCCGCCGCCGCCGCCGCAGCAGCCATGGCGGAAGTTCATAGACGTCAGCATGCCCGGGTTAAAGGAGAAGCCCCCGCGAAATCCTCCACACACAGACATGAGGAGGAGCTGGGGATGGCGTCGGCCGAAACGCTGACCGTGTTCCTGAAGCTGCTGGCTGCTGGCTTTTACGGCGTGAGCTCCTTCCTCATCGTGGTGGTCAACAAGAGCGTGCTCACCAATTACAGGTAGGGCCGAGGCGGCGGCGGCCGAGGCCGCGGAGAGGAGCGGGCGGTGGCGCGGGGCGCAGGCTCCTTGGACTTCGGCTTCCAAAGTTAAAGCTGAACAAAGTTGGGCGGCAGCCGAGGAGGGCGGGAGGTTGACACACGGTCCGGGCGACAGAGCGCGACTGGGAGCGTCTGCCCGGGGTCGGGGTCCGGCTCCCGGCGCGGAGCTCCGGACGGCCGGGCGCGCGCTGGGGGCCGCGCTGGGAAAGCGCCTGCTTGCGGCGCCTGCTTGCGGCGCCCGCGCGGTGCAGCGCCCTGGAAACCCTACCCTTCGGAGCGCTGGAGGGAAGTTGCTTCGTGACTTGTTGGACCCTGTGCATGCCAGGCAGGGAGCAGAGCGAGGGATGTCCTCCCTTCTCCGCAGCCTGGGCCGGGGCTTCAGCGTTCCCCGTTCGCTGACAGCCTCAGGGGACGTGCTCATCTCAAGCCCTTTTAAAATGACCCTGGTGCTGTCACTGGGACACCGAGGCAGAAGCATTTCTGCTTTAAAGGTGTGAAACCGTTGAAGAGACCCATGTCTTCACTTCCTTCAAAAATCCGTTGCTGGCAGCGGACTCAAATTGTAGCATCGGACAAGATGAGGCAAGTGGCCGCCTGAGGCTACAAGATCAGTGGGTTGGGTTGCCTGACAACTCGCAGCGATTTTGCTCACCGATTTTCACTTGGATAAGGGTCTGACATTGGTGTGTTTTGTATCAAAATGCATTTTAAAGTTGCCGATATGCAAGTTGAATTCACTGAGCTACATTTGAGTTTTTCTGAACCTTTTTTTTCTCTCTGCCGTTTTGTAGATTTCCCTCTTCGCTATGTGTTGGACTTGGCCAGGTTAGTTGGAATCTTCGGCATTACGTGGTTTATATCGTTAGAACTTCTGTGTGTGTCTTTATATGTAGAACAGTGAATCTGTGTTCTCTGTGTACAGATGGTGGCTACAGTAGCAGTTCTCTGGGTGGGAAAGGCGCTCAGAGTAGTCAAGTTTCCTGACCTTGACAGCAATGTACCTCGGAAGGTAAAAAAAAAAAAAAAGACTTTATTTTGTGAAAAGGATTCACTATTTTTTTTATCAGTGCTTTGCATATTTGAAAACCAGGCTCGATGTCACCAAATCCAGAGTGTGTATAATAAAGAAAAATCCCTAAGAAATCATGTGATTTGTTTTAATGAACATTTGGGAGGGGGTACAACTCTTGCATTTTCTACATTCATCAAATCTAGCCAGTGTATTCTGCATTATTCTTTGGGTTTATTTTCTTATTGTTCTGTCTGCATTGCTTGATTCCATATGAAGATGAAAGGCTTTCGCTGACATTAGAGCTGTGGGCTAACATGTTATCATATTTTAAAGCAAATGATATGTCTGTTTCACAAGGTTTGATCATATTTGTATTTCTGTTTTTATTTTTCCCTCCATGCTTCCCTCTCTCTTTCTGCCATAGTAGTGCTTTTTATACAGGAATAATGTTTGGGCACTTTGTGGGGGCCAAAATTGTATATGTGAACTAATCTTATGTTGTAAGGGGAGAGAATTTGATCATATAAACAAAACTTTCTATTTGAAAGGATCTTGTTTTAGCTATCTTTATTATTGAATTATGTTATCCCTTTTTAAATTTTCTAGACGTTTCCACTACCTCTACTATATTTTGGGAACCAAATCACGGGACTGTTCAGCACAAAGAAACTGAAGTATGGATAACTTTATTTTACTAGTGAGGTTAATATATTCTTAAAATTGTACTTGAATGTCAAATATTTAACACATTGTTATTGATTCTGAAAAAAAGTGAAAGGACCAGAAAGCTTGTTTCTAAATAATGATTACGCTAAAGGTTTTAGTTTAAGCTTTTTAAACTTAGAAAAAGAGGAGTTTTATGTTTTTATCCCTCAGTTGATTATAGAAGTCTTAAAATGTTATAAAATACTGTGGTTGAAGATTTTCACTATTTTTCCAGACCCATAGTAGTGAAGGATGTGTGCTAGGCTTTTGGGACTTAAATCCTTTAATACAATTAATAAATACTGTATTTTTGGCAAATACCACAAGCAAAATTAGAGGGTGGGTATGAGAACTTTTGTAGTTTTCCTTTTAACATGAGGTAGTTAAAATAACATCAGATAGAACCCTAATTCAAATATGATTAATATTCTTTCCATGGTTGTATAACTGTAAGGCGACATATTCACTTTTAAAAAGAAGTGATAGCTCTCTACTATGTGACAACACTGTCTTACTATCCTCTAACCTCCCAGTCCTTGGCTTCTCCACTTAAGGAGTATAGTATGTATTAGGTGTATGTGACATTACCATTATACACATAGAGAAGTCAATTAACATATGGCTTCACTTCCACGTGAGCTAAACTCCTGGCGTACTGGATTATTATAAATACAACGGGGAGAACTTTGAGGATCAGAGACAAAGTGTTTTTCATTTCCTCTTTCTTCAGACCCAAGAAACCTGACAGAATGACCATGATGATCTCTTTGGGGAGAGTTCCATGGAAGTCAAATTTATCATGGGTGTGGCATCCTTTTCCATCTCATAACCCACTGGGAAAGAAGTGCAGACCTGCTGCAAAAGTGCTGCTTTATAGAGTTTGCTCTTTTTCATCCATTGTCATCTGTCCATTCATCTGTCCATCCATTCATTCACACCCTGTATTTGATTGCCAGCTAAATATAAGGCACTTTGCAGTGATATGAGATATATTCATAAATAACTATTGCAAGAGGCTGTGTTTGATCAGTGCAAGCAAAACTCTCTGGGAAATTTAAAGGAAGACAAAATTACTTCCACAAAAGGATAGTTAAGGAATGTTTCATGGGATAAGATTATCATAGATGTGATTTGGAGAGTTTGGAGTAGGAAGGAAGGTCAGTAAGGAAAGGAGAAAGAGGTCATTTTCTCTTTAAGACTAACGTGGTTACTCTTCTGGCTGTTTACATAATAAAAGGTAAAATAAAGTAGCTGTTAGTAGTCTTTGGTAATATATAAATGATCTCTATCATTTTATAGTTAGTTTGGTGTTTCTCACTTCTAGTAGTTTTATAAAAGCAACCCTTTCAGGCTTTCAAATAATAATTATTTCTTGAGAGAAATAAGGGTTTAATTTAATCACAAATTAATAAGCATGGAATTTCTAGAATGGAAGGAAAAGATTAGCATATTTTAAAATACTAATTTGGAGAGTCTTAAAATAGTTAATAAATTATTAAACTTTATTTTACGTAATTATGTTTTTTATTTTGCAGCTTGCCAATGTTTACAGTTCTGAGAAGGTTCTCCATCCTGTTTACAATGTTCGCTGAAGGAATTTTACTCAAGTGAGCTAAATTTCTAATATATCTAGTCTTTAAAAAATTTAAATCACCTTGGAAAGGTACCCAGCATAATAATTGTTTAATAATGTTAAAATTACTTGTCTTGCTTTTACTTTATCTTTTGGAAAGTTTAAGTAACTTTCTCCCTTTGCTGTAGGAATTGATAGTTTATGGGAGCAGTAGTTGGGAAAGTTATGAATTGGAGTTAGAAACCTGTCTGAACATGACATATACTTTGGAGAATTCCTATAGCTACTGTTGCCACTGGTAGAAGCCAGGTCAGAAACATCAGTATAGGTATTAAATAGTGTTCCTGTCTTGGCAACTTTTGCTACAAATGTGTGTGACCTTTTTCTACTAAAAGAAATTTTGATTTGCTAAAATTTAAACTCAGTGGCAAACGATAGAAAAAAATGAGTATCCTTATTTAGATAACAAAATAAGTTTTTGCTTCATCAAAGGGGTTCTTTTAAATATTTAGTTACTTGGAAACATTTAAAATGTGATATTTTTTTTATAGCTTTTTCCAAAGAAAACATATTTTTTTGCCTATGTTGTAAAATGTGTCTGTGAATAAAACCACATGTATATGTTTAAAAAAATTTTTTTTTGTAGGAAGACTTTTTCTTGGGGTATTAAGATGACTGTATTTGCAATGATTATTGGAGCCTTTGTAGCTGCCAGGTAAGATGTGAGCCTGTATATACCTATGAGCACATTAGAAATTTTCAATAATTATTGATAATAAATGATCAATTACCAATAAGAATTTTTTATAGGCTAAATAAGAATCATGTCTTTGAAAAGCATCCAAAAGACTTCAAAAGTTAAATCTTTTTGGCCGTGTTAAGATCAAGGCTGGCAAAATCAGATTCTTGAGATTCTTAAAAATTAAATTCATGTAATTTAGGATTTATTATGCTACCTTCTACTTACTGAGCAAGCGCAGACTACGTGCCACACAATATGTTCAACATTTTACACTTAATTATGTGTTCACGACAACTCTGAAAGGTATAGATGTAATTTTCCCATTTTATTTTATTTATTTTTTTAACACCTACAGCACCTGGCATTTAATTTTCCCATTTTATACTTGAGGAAACTAAAACCCAAGTTCAATAACTTATTCAAGGTCACATAGCTCCTAAACAGCAGAGCTGCCTGGAGTTTGAATCTGTGCCTGACTCCAGAGCCTATGTGCTTTTTTTATAGACCATTCGGCATTCTTTTACTTTGTACGCTGCTAAAGAAAATAATGTCTCAGAAAAGGCCGATGATAATGAATTAGTTGCCTTGTGGCATAATAAATAATAGAATTGCTTTATTTGGCCTCACTTAAGATATATCACAGATGCCGTAACTTAGATAGCCTGTTAAACTATTAAAGCTTTTCCATTGTCCTTAAGTTTTTGTTTTCAAATGGATAGAGGAAATTGTATACCCAAAGACTCAGAAAATAAAAATGATGGCTAGAAGCCTTCTACAATATTTTGCTCAGCCCAGAGCTTAGATTTGCTAATGCCACAAATTCTTCCTGACATACATTTTTCATTTGGGAGTTCCAGTGTGCCTCTTGGATTGGCTCTTTTACTTTCGTCATATCCCTGTGGTATAGATGGGGGAGGAAAATATAAGTTAAATTCTATTCCACCCTAAATCTTCAACTGAAATTTCATGTTTTAAAAAAAAGGTGTTGTGGGTATAGAATAATTGGTTATTAGAATTTCGTTATATAGCTAATGGCTTTCTCTCTAGCTGTTATTGCCCCCTTGGAGAAAAATTCTATATGAGTATCCTACCTTTCTATTTGAGGTGCTCTACTAGTCTTTGAAGCATTTCCTTGAAGTTGGTGGCATTCAAAATTGAACCAAACAACAGAGGTTCTTCAGGGGTAACTCTGGCCTGCAGAAAGTTTCTGAGGAAGATTATTGTTTGGACTAGCCTTGTCCAGTTAGAACCTTTTACTTGGGAAAGAGATTGGGAGGAAGGAAGTCTGAAGTTAGGGGTTTGTCAGGCTGCTTGGAAGAAAGGGTGTGTGTGCATTTAGGCTAGCTCTACCTAAAGTGCCATAGAAGTCTTGTTCCATGTAGTAGTAGTTTAGATACAAATATATAGTGTCTTTACAGAATCACAGAATGTGAGACCACTGTTTGGCTAGGGTGCTAAAATATGATTAAGGCATACTTTTCTTAGATTTTCATTTTTTCTGTTCAATTTAATTCTTATCTCTACTAAATACTAGAAAACTTCAGTTTCCTTAATCCTGGTAATTATACCTCATGGGCACATTATTTAAGTACTTGAGGTCTTACTGTGTGCTTGAACACTGTTGTAACTTGATCTCAGAATTAACCATGATCCACACTTCAGAAATTTCACCTACTGGCCCAACCACCTGTGCAAGATAGCCTCAACTTTTGTGCAAACCTTTGGAAAAAGACATGTTAACAACTCATCCTTTTTGTTTCCTTACCTGTGAAATTGAGCTCAGATGCCTCCTGCCTGCTTCAGATGTATTATAATAGTGAATTTGGTTGCTTGTTGTTGTCGTCTGACTTTGAATTCAGAGCAGTGTGCTATTAACTGACATGATGGTTTATTGCTAATGATTTTAGGTGTTAGCGCTTCTCATTTTTGAAGACTTGTTGAGTATAAAATTGCAATTTGTAACTAGGAATCAAGAAATGCTAATAGTAGATAAAATGTCTAATGATCAGTTACCTATATAAGAATATGTTCTTGCTAGTACTGTAGTTCAGACCTATTTAAAATTAAGTGCATGTTCTTTAAATGAAAGTTGTGTTTAAAGTGTTGCTTATGTTTTGCAGCTCTGACTTGGCATTTGATCTGGAAGGATATGTTTTTATTCTGATAAATGATGTCCTGACAGCAGCAAATGGCGCATACGTAAAACAAAAATTAGATTCGAAGGTAGGTAGCAAGCTAAAGCTTAAGACATGTTTACTGATGTTGGGAATGATAATGTTGAGTCATTAGGGAAAAAGGAGGGAATAAAGAAAAATAGGAAGCGTGAGAAAGAAACAAGGGATATCTGAGGGTAGAGAAGAGTGTCACAAATGTTCATGGCTGTGTTCTAGAGGACTTGGTGAGGGACCTGGACAAGAAAGAAATATCTGGAAGCCCTTGAGCAGATTTGAGGAGAGGTGAATGTTGGAAGGGGCTACAGAAAAAGAATGGACTTGGCATATTTGTCCTACAAATAATGGGAAACTTTAGGGAGCATTAGGAACTTTTTCTCAGGGGCAACACTGAGTTCCCTGACCTAGGGCTCATACTTTACCCATGAACTTTATACACTCAGCTTGCAGCATGTACATAAAGGCTTTAAAGATAATTTTTGTTAGTTTGTCTACTATACACTCTGAATATAGACACACTAAATTTTATTTTTAGATCAGGCCAGATCATCAGAAAGCTGAATATTTAAGCCACATCGGTTTTACTATATTATAGTATAAGATTGCATTATTGTAAGAAGAAGCTGTATGGAACTCAGCTCTACATATCATAAGTTGTTATTGAAGGAGTTGTCCTTTCTATCATAATGTATTTTATATGAGGACCCACATGAGATATTTATCATAGATGTCACCATAGTTTTTTCTGAGTAGCTGGTGTATTTTTATCTCATAATTGAATCTTATAACTAACTGTGGCTTTCTCTTATTTTCCTACCAGTTTTTTTTCTTCATTCAGATGACCTTATCTGCATAGTTTTTAGTCTGCTCTATTATATGTACAGTATTTCTGAAACTACTTCAGGTTCTCTTTTGGAGTTCAGATCATAAATACAAAGGCCCTACTCCTGGATAGTAAGTAGTATTAGTATTGAGCTTGTGTTGTCTTGGTGAGGGTCTTTGTCTTCTCCAGAAAGAACCATAGAACAAATGGCCATCCTAGTAGCTCTCATTCTCAGAGAATGTTTATTTTTAATATCCTTGAAGAACTAGGGACAGTGTAGATCTGTTTCCAACAGATTTTCTTTAAACATCCTTTTTATATCTTGTTCTCTATTTACTGGCCTTGACAACTCCATATGACGATTGCATTTTAATGAAAACTGCTATTAAAAACTTTATCTTTTTGAATAGGTGAAGAAAAGATCAGTTAGAGATTTAGTTTTACTCCATTTTTTTCTTTAGCTTATTTATTGCTTTGAAAAATAGGTATTAGTAGTAATATTTTATTTGTCCCGCAGCCTCAGACAGTACTGTCTAATAGAATTTTCTGTGATGATGGAAATCTTCTGTATCTCTGCTGTCCACTAATGGTAGCCACTATCCACATTTGGATGTTGAGCAGTCGATAAGTGACTAGCACACCTGAGGAACTGAATTAGTTTAATGTAATTATAAATTCTAAATAGCTGCATATAGCTAATGGCTGCCATATTGGATAGCACAGTCTAGAGAACATCCTAGAACCTAGAAAAAAGCAGATTTCTGAGTATTTTATTCCTAGTAGAGTCCTTTAGTTCCTTACCCAGAAATGATTTATGTCTTATTTGTATGGGAACATTTAAGCATATTGATCTCCTTTTCATAGTTCATGGATTAGGAGCAACAAACTAGAAGATGTAATTATATTCAGATGCAGAGAGGTTTACCAGCAGTCTAAAAGGTCAGCTAACAACGAAAGAAACAAATAGGAAAAATATAAAAGTCAGATCAACGTACTCAGAAGTGATTCAGGGACCGTTAAACAGCATTGAGGGCAACACAATATAAGAACACAGTACAGTAATACGTATTTATGATAATGCCCTAAGTTAAATTTTAGTCGAGGTACTACTCTCTTTAAGAAGGCAAGGAAAAAAATATTCAAAACAGTTAAAATGTGAAAAGAAAAACCATAGTTTGGCATTTGTCAGTTGCCTGGATGGGGGTGCGTGTGTGTTGTGGGGTGGGTGATGGAGGCATCCTCTTCCTGGGTAACACTGAGGTCTCTGGCTGACTGGGCACTTTTGTTTAAGGTTGTTTTGGTCTATGGCTTTTTTCTTGTCACCTTAGAAATGAGGCATACCTTTTCATGATGCTTATAGTGGCCATAAGCAATCAGTTATTTGTTTTATTGGAGAGGTAGTATGGACACATTGAGATGCTTTTAAGAAGTCAGGAGTTTTATTGTCCATAATTTCAGGACTGTTTATATTCATAGTCCTTTGAGCTTGTGTCATGTAGCATAAAGACTTAGTGCTGCATTTCAGACATGAATGCAGCTATCAAATTTAAAACATTTTTAACTTTAAAGAAATAACACAAATACTACATATTTATAATAGAAGTAGTAGAAAACTTAGATAAGAGGAAGAAAGTATAAATTTTCTTTAATTCCACCATCAAGTGAGAAACATCATTTTGGTGGATATTCTTTAGTGTGTGTATGCATGTATACACTTAACTATGTGTAAAATTTTTAAAGAGCGGTGATATATAATGTTTCTAACCTATGTTATTTAGTACTGTTTCATGAACACTTTTCTTTGTCAGTGAGTATTATTAAATATTTTTAGTGGCTCTGTATTTCATTGTATGGTTGTATCATAGTCTAATCAATTAGTTTTCTATTGTTGGATATTTGTTTCCAGTTTTTCAAACTGCTTCTGAGAAGCTAGTTTGACTTTTTACGTCATTCAGTGATCTTTTGATCACAGAAGTTAGGCATATATCAGGCTTCTATCCTCACTACTCCTTTACCCCCCCACCCCCACCCCAAACTCTGGCCTGCTTTTTCAGGTGACTCCACTTCCTGCTGAATGTCTCAGAAGTTGTATAAGTCAAAGGTGGACCCAGAGTTCTCATAGGCTTCCTGTGTTTGAAGATGTATACTTTCATTGTTCCCCAGTAGCTGAGATTGCAACAGGTCATACTATTGTTTTGGGATTTGTAGATATAATAAACTTAATTTTCAATATACTTCACAACTCCTTTTCATAACTACTTCACTGGGAAGTTATGCTGTCTGTGTTGCTCTAGTTGCGAGTCTGTGTTTTCGGATCTGTCCATCCATCTTTCTTAAATGGCACTCATATGGTTCTGTAAAGCCCAAGTTCAACTTGATGACTTTTGATTCATTTCTGGAAAAGGAAGGGTTTCAGGGATGTGTTTCTATAGAGATATGTTTATGTGTTCTAAAAAACCTCTTCCCTGTATACTATTTTGAGGCAACCAGTTGATGTCATTTGTATTTCTCTGATTTTAAGCACTCAAAGAATTTCAAGTAAATTTAAAAACTTATGCATTTTCTTTTGAAATCTCAGGTTATTTCTTTATATTTGGAAACTTCTGACTTGGCTAATTTGCTGTGCATATTGTAGGGGAGGTGTATATGTGAGTGTGTGCAGGTAATGGGGGTGGTACTTTGCATAGGATTGTGTATATATCTGCTAGAACCAAAGAAACACTCAATTATTTACTCTTCTAGGAGCTGGGAAAATATGGCCTGCTCTATTACAATGCACTGTTCATGATTCTACCCACCCTGGCCATTGCGTATTTTACAGGAGATGCACAAAAGGTAGGACTTTCTAACTATGGTTTAATGCCTTATGTTTTTGAATTACATTATTATTTATAACCAAAAGATAGACTGTGAGGTTGTTAAGTAATGTGCTTATTTAAGTTACCAGAAACTGAGAATTTACTTATTAACTTGCTAATGTCATGCTAACCTTTTTTTCTTATGTAAGTATTGGATAGTACTAAAATAGCTCAAAATAGCTTTGGCTGTTGACATAAAAATAGTGTATGCCAACTAGTGTTTTTCTCTTATGTGCCAGAAGGATAGAGCAAGAGGATTTTCACATTTCTACTAAACTACAAAATAGGAATAACAGTAAATTATCCTTGAGAAACAGAAAATCTTGAAATAGTAGAATTCTTCCAACTTAAAATCCTAGGCATCTTTAGAAGCTCTCTCTTTTGGTATATGGTTGTCATCCTGGCTTAAATCTTACCAAGCTGTTTTTTTTTCCCCTCAGGAGGTAATTTAGCACTATGTAAAGATTTAACCATATAAATAGCAACTAAAATAATAGTTTACTGTTTTTCTGCAAATGTCTATCTAAATTAATCCAGAATAGAGTAGCAAAATAAATCCAGAGAGAATTTTCCTCTGAAACAAGCCCATGTTCTTAGGTGAAGAATCGATACCATTTTGTTTGAATTCACAAAATTTGCAAACTACGTAAATAAAAATCTAGAATTATTATTTTTTTAATTAATTTATTTTTTATGGTGACATTGGTTAATGAAATCCAGTAAGTTTCAGCTGTACACTTTAACAGTAAGGCATATGTATATTTACACTGCGTGTTTACCTCCCATAGTTAGATTTCTTTCTGTCACAACATATTTGACCCCTTAAATCTAGGATTCTGCCAAGGATTCCTGTACCAAGGTTTTTTCGTAATGATTCATGTATTGGGTATTTATTCTAATAACAGTGACAATTCCCACAAATTAGTAGAAGCCGAAATAAAAAAGGTTTTTAGAAGTAGTTAGTCTGTTAAAAAGTTGCTCTTAAATCAAAGGTAGGAGAAGATTGACTGTTTATAAAGCTATTTTTTTTTTTTTTTAATCAAGAACTTTCTTTTAAAAAATTGGCAATAGGTCATCCTGAACTTGTGTAAATATTTTAATGAACTATGACCTGGCTGCCAGCAGGCCTAAAATGACATCAAAATAGAAAACGGAGCTATTCTTACTAGTAAAGAGTGTTGAATAAGTGTTTTGTGGCTGTGAAAAAAGTGAGAAGAGAAACTAACATTTATTGAGTCCTGATTATGTGCTAGTTACCTTATGTATGTAATGTAGTCCCCGTAACAGCTCTAGAAAGTTTGAATTATTTCTGTTTTGCCAATGTGGAAGTAGACATTCAGAGAGACTAAGTAACTAGCCCAATGTCACTCTGTCAATAGGTAATAGGATTTAAACCCACACCTGACTCCAAAGGCGAAGGTCTTTCCACAGTGTTCTGCCTCCTCCTAGCAGACTCTGGCAGAAGCACCCCTTTGCTCTTTAGCTTTAGGGCAAGAATGTAATATAAAATAACCAGGCAGCAGAGGTGATTCTAAGTCTGGAGGCCAATCAGTACATGATAAAATTGGAAGAATTAATGTGGTTAGGTTATTCTACAGACTTGACAAAGATGAACTTTTTATTAACTTGAAACTTTGACTAGTAGCTACTTGAAAAAAATTGAACCAAAGGAGAGATTTCTTCATTACGGAGTGATCATTAATTGACTAGAAGTTATCTGCCAGGTGGTAGCATAATTCATGCATATTTCAAAGTTCAGTAACACATTCAATTTGAAATGCTTCAGTATAATTAGGAATGTTTATTCACTATGGAAATATTACTTTGCCACCTATACTAGGCTGAGATTCAGATTTTCCTCTGATTCTTCCTTTAAAAAGCAGATAAGTGAAATTTGAGTAATCTCTTTTTTTTAATGAAAATGCCAAGCAAAGGTCAAGAAAGGTTTATTTTGGAAGAATGATATTTTTAAGAATGACAGACTTTGTCTAAATACTTTCAAGTTGGGATGATAAACTAATTATGAAAGCTGAACTCATTGTAATCAGATCCCATCAGTATTTTGGGCTTCATATGTTTATTCATTCTTTCTTTTATTACTAATTAATATGATTCTTATAGCATATTTATTGGGGTATATATGGACACACTGGCTGGCAGTCTTATCATTATTGTGCTCTTATCAGTCTCTCCTTAACATGCCCACCATCTAACATTCTCAAATAGTTACTAAGTGCTGTTGTGTATTAGGCTCACTGAATAGCCCAACGTCAC
This sequence comes from Pteropus vampyrus, assembly GCF_000151845.1. Taxonomy (NCBI): domain Eukaryota; kingdom Metazoa; phylum Chordata; class Mammalia; order Chiroptera; family Pteropodidae; genus Pteropus; species Pteropus vampyrus. The sequence goes on along the minus strand of NW_011888932.1, from coordinate 5,026,351 downwards.
TCTGTCAGTAGGTAATAGAGTTAGGATTTAACTCTTAAATTAATAGAAGATTAATTAGATAGTATTTTTGCCTTTAAGGACCATACAGTCATCTTGAGGAGCAGACCTGTCAGCATCAGAGCAATAAACTATTATAGGTTTTGTGGGAGTAATGTTTTTGGTGCATTGCGGGGTATGAAATGGAAGTGGATCAAATCTGTCTCCTTATTAGGGATGGAATACCTCATGGAGCTTTTCTTGCACATGAAATTAAAATGTAAGTAATATGAATAATCAGTGTTGTTTTGGTAGGTTATGAATTCAGTTTGAAACTTATAGGAAGTGTCAATTCTGAGTTTGACTCTGTTTATTCTTAAATTCCTTGTGTGCTTATGAGATAAGTCACTACAATTTTAAGTTCATTTTGGTTGGTATTTCTAAGCGTCTTCCTTGTGCTAAGAAAGCCCTGTGCCAAGGTCTCTTGGGAATAATGAGAAATATGACATAGTCCTTGCCACAAAGGAAGACATTTTTTATGTTATAGAGATGGTGTAAGATCTGACACCAAAGTGCATGCCTATCATTCAGTATTATAAGTATTTAGGTTAGAAAGAAATTTTTGTGATTCAAATATCAAGATTGGCTTTTCAGAGGAGATTGGCCTTGGTTTTCTTATCCACCAAATGCAACAAGTAATGCTAACCTGTTCTAGATGTTGTTGAGATATAACTTAGAGAGGTGGTCAGTTGAGTGGTTTGCTTTCATTAACCAGCATGGAAACAGTGGGTAGAAGCCATAGACAGTGTAACATGTCCAGGAGGCTCATAGTATTTTACAAGAGGTTGCAGTTTATTTACTCCATTGGAAAATGGTCAGTGGACCATTTAAAGTCCTGGCAAAAAGAGTTCACATTACAAGGTGTAGTATATGTGACAGAATTTCAGGTAAGAGTTTTCTGGTAAGCCAGGTTCATTTGCAGTGTGTCTTTTAGACTTGTGCTTTTTCTCCAAAATATGTATCCCTGTAAGTGAACAGACATATGTGTATGCATTTTTTTTTAATAATGGATACTTTTTGAGTGTGATGGTTTATATTTAAGTAAAGCTTTTCCTATATTAACAATTCAGGCCTACCTCTGGCCTTTGGTAATACTTTACCTATAGAGTATGATGCCTTGTACCTGACAACCTGCTCCCCACATAAATTATTTTCCCTGATACTTATTGTATACCTTTGAGGTAGCTTGTTATCTGATTTATAGAGGTTAAGACATGCTTAAGGTTGCACTGTGGAAGAGTTTAGAACTGGAACCTTTCTGACTCCAGATAGATCCATTGCTGTTTGCCTGACCACATCTAACTCCTAAAGCCATTTGCTTCCTCCCTGACTTATATTTTCCCCCCGTTTGGGACTCACACAGGGCTTTATTACAGAACAAGCTATTTGAATGTGAGAAATGCTTCAGGGTAGTTTTAGAAGTGAAGTCTCTGAAACTTGGCTTGACAGTTACTTGTTTACAAATAATCATATTTCTCTCATTCACTGAATATTTATTGAGTGCTTATTATGTGTCAGGTGCTGTTCTAAGTTGGAAAAAAAAAAAAGACATGTTGCTACTTTAAAAGAACTTACATTCCGATGGGGTGAGGTAGACTAAACATAATTGTATAACAGCTACAAAGAAAAATAAAACAAAGAGGAGAATGACTGGAGAAATGCTTTTTTGGATAAGATGGTTAGGGAAAGCATCTTTATAGTTTTCATTTGAGCAGGAACTCAACAGGAATGAAAGACAAAGTTTTGCAGCTCTTTGGAAGGAATAATCCAGGTCAAGAGAAGAGAAGGTTCCGTGAGCTGATATGGGAGTACTTAGTTTATTCACAAAGAGCATTTCCTGAGTAAGTAAATTCCATGAAAAGTCAAGGTGTGCCTTGAAAGATGTGGAGGAAGAGAGACGAAAAGTACATTCTAGGTGGAACTAGGTGATAGCATGAGCACAGGCAAAACTGTAAGAACCAGACCCTTCAGTATGGTTAGAAGGGAGAAGTCAAAGACTTTGGAGACTTTAGGAGAAACCTTAAAAAGCATCTGGTTCAGGCCTCTTATTTCACAAATAAAGAAACTGGGACGCAAAAAGGGCTCAAGACTAGAACCCAGATTTCCTGATTCTACGATTAGTGCTTTTGCTCTTCCCACTACCCCATACCCTGCTTAATTCTAAGCTGGGACCAGTGGTAGATTTAGGAATTTGAAATTTGTTCTGCAGATAGTGACGTCCCTAAAAGTTTGCGACGTGAGACAGTGGTACAGCAACCTTTAATTCTTTCCCTGGCCATTGTCTGAAGAAATCCCTTCTGTTCTCCTACTTTGCTTTGTCATGTGTAAACTGAGTAGGTTGAATCAATGAGTTGGCTGGTTTTCTAGGTAGGGCTCTTTCTGGGGCTGAGGCAGAGTTTCTGAGGAGTAGAAGGCATGCCAGTGTGGAGATGAGGCTGCTGTTTTGACAGCTGGCATGAGCCCAACTGCTCCTAGACTCCTGATAACCAGTGCTGGTAAACTCTCATCCGTTGGGCTCCTGGCTTTCCTGACCCAGATCTGTTTCCATGGAAGCTCTCTGTATATTGAATATAAAGATCTCCAAGATAAATTGTTAAATGAAAAAGCACAGTATAGAACAGTGTGTATGATATGCTACCTTTTGAATAAAATAAAGAGGAAATAATTAGGATATATATATACACTTACATTTTATTCACTAATATTTAAGTAAAGAAACTAGAAGAATATGCATGAAACTAATAAAATAACCACGTGTGTGTGTGTGTGTGTGTGTGTGTGTGTGTGTGTGTGTATGTGTATGTGAGGGAGGGAGGAAGAGAAAGGTGGATGTGGGGGACAATGAAAGTTTCTTCTACCTTTCAAGGTTTTTTTGGCTGGTCTAATAATTAAATCTACCTGAGAGGTTAACAAGAGAAAATAACCAAATTTAATTATATGTTCATACGGGAACCCCACATACATGAGAGGTTCAGGGACTGACAGTTAAAATGAGGAAAGTTAGAATGAGGAAAGTTAAAATGGAGTACATAGGACATTCTGAGATAAGGATGAAATAAGGCGCCTTGGGCTTTAGAGGGGAGGAAGGTCATTGCAGGATGATAAGAACAGATGTTTAGCAATCAGTAGTTTGCCCTGCCATATAGATAGATCAAAAAGGTGGTCTCTGATAATCTCTTATTATGGGCTGGGCCCTTAATTAAAATTCTTCCAGGTGATTAAGTCGGGGTGGGGGGCATACTTTCTCTTGAGCCTGCAGGGTCCCTATTGCCTTTAGGTCACAGTAATCCACATACCATAGAGGCACATCTTTCGCTGACTTGTTTTGAACTGCTACAAGGGTAACAGGAATGGGAGGGAGACTTTTCACTTTTTTTATATTTCTTCGATTGTAGAGCCATGTGAATGTATTTTAAATCATATTTTATAAAAGGAATGATAAGAAGATAAACTTTTTCTATAAATAATGACCATCCTGTGATGAATCTTAAATTTTAAAATAACTGGGGGAGGTCAGACAAATTAATTTGTTCTCATTTTTCAGACTTGCAGACCCTTGACCCAGAATGCAAATTGAAGTAAAATCAGATCCAAATTACTTTTCTCCAAATCTCACTGTTAACCTTAGTAGGCAGAGGAGAGAAAACATCCTCTTTTAGGACAGAAATCTAATAAGAGGGCTGTGAAAGGTCAGCTTCCAGGGAGGCAGGAGTTATACAGAGCTGTTGATGGGGCTGACACAGCCTTTAAGCAAGAATTGAAAGCCAAGGAAGAAAAAACTAAATTACCTTAGGAATTGAAAGGGAAGATCCAACTGGACAACTCATCCGAGTGAGCACTTTATGGAAGTCATTGACAAAGCATTCTGAGAAACCAAACGTGTGTGATTTTTTTTAAAAAAGTTTATTTAAGGTTCTTGAAAGTCTTGGGCTTATCAGAAACCAAGGAACAAACCAAGGAACAAAAATATTTCAGTATGTTTTCTAACTTTAAAAGATTCTCCCTTAAAAAAAAAAAACTATCGTGCAAAAGCCAGGTTACTCTTAATAAAAGATAGATAAAGGCTGTGTAAGTGTCATTTGACTAAAGACTTTCCAAAGTGTCAGTTAGGACAGACTGTGTGTAAACTTGTTAGTTGCTGCCTCCAAAAGGGAATGTCTGCAGCACAAAGCCAGTGATTCAGAGTCCCAGGAATTGGAGCCTGGCTTTCTGACCGCACACCCTGCTAGGTGTTCTCATATAGGGATGGAAGAACAGATCCCTTGCTGTAGATCTCACAAGGACAGTACTGTAGGCACTGCTACATTGTATAATGTCTTCATTATATCATTGGTTAAATTACATGACGAGATGAGTTTATGGGAAAAGTTGCTGCACAAATTATCTACCTGGAAGTGTTTCTTGCTAAGCATTGCTGAGTAAATAATGAATAATTTTTAGGCTGTTGGTTTAGCCTGTCCAGAGTTACTCATCTTTTCTGGGACACTCTGTGGACCAAACAGACCAATTCTCAAACACTGAATTATTCTTTCCACATGGAGACAGGTCCTTTCTGCTTTCTGGGCCTTGATATTCCCATATGTAAAACAAGAAAGTTTGATCAGTTATCCTTTATTTATGAATAATGAGATCTTTCTTTTTGCCTGTATATTGTTTGACTGACAGAGTGATGTCCTTAGCTATTCTCACCATTGAGGGTATGCCTTTTTGAAATAAGAGTAAATGACGTGTTGGTAAGCTGCAGTATATAGTTTTGCCATGATGCATAAGTTTTCCATAGGCGGCAGAGCCTGATCAGCAGAGGTAGTGAAGATATCTGGGTTCCAAATCCTTGTCTGAGCTAGGAGCCACACTGGCTCCATGAACTTGTCTGACTTTCCCATGGTAGGGAGGGGAGCATGCAGACCTTTGTACCACTGACATTATCTACTGCCTTAGCAAGTTTCCTAGCAGTTTACTTTCTAGGATAAGGATTCAGGTTTTTTTCTACATGGTCTTTTGGGAGAATAATTTTTAGAATACAATTGTATCATTCATTAACTTTTTTCTTTACCATGCTGTCCAAAGACAAAGTGGTTTGTTTAATTTTAGACTTTGTACTAAGTAGGGAGGTATTAAAACATATAAAAAAAAGTCTCAGTCATGATTTGGATTTTATTTCAAATCTTAAGTAAATAGATAAAATGTGTTCAGCAGATTTTCCTGGGAGTGAGAATAGTTGCATCTAAGACTTAAGTGCACACTGAAATTATTCCATGCTTCTCACTTAATGAGGAGTGGTGAATTGGTACCAATGTTATCACCTGCACATTGCAGATATTGCCAAATAGTCGCAGTACCTTATTGCTAAGCCCAGACATAGTTCAGACTACTCACCAAGACAATGGTCCAGACAGCCACAATCAGTCAGTTAGAGCTGGTACATATGGCATATCTGACTGTATCCCTGAACTAATTT
>NW_011888932.1:5018385-5020772 GCF_000151845.1 Pteropus vampyrus | reverse complement strand
TTAAGCAAGAATTGAAAGCCAAGGAAGAAAAAACTAAATTACCTTAGGAATTGAAAGGGAAGATCCAACTGGACAACTCATCCGAGTGAGCACTTTATGGAAGTCATTGACAAAGCATTCTGAGAAACCAAACGTGTGTGATTTTTTTTAAAAAAGTTTATTTAAGGTTCTTGAAAGTCCTGGGCTTATCAGAAACCAAGGAACAAACCAAGGAACAAAAATATTTCAGTATGTTTTCTAACTGTAAAAGATTCTCCCTTAAAAAAAAACTATCGTGCAAAAGCCAGGTTACTCTTAATAAAAGATAGATAAAGGCTGTGTAAGTGTCATCTGACTAAAGACTTTCCAAAGTGTCAGTTAGGACAGACTGTGTGTAAACTTGTTTGTTGCTGCCTCCAAAAGGGAATGTCTGCAGCACAAAGCCAGTGATTCACAGAGTCCCAGAAATTGGAGCCTGGCTTTCCGACCGCACACCCTGCTAGGTGTTCTCATATAGGGATGGAAGAACAGATCCCTTGCTGTAGATCTCACAAGGACAGTACTGTAGGCACTGCTACATTGTATAATGTCTTCATTATATCATTGGTTAAATTACATGACGAGATGAGTTTATGGGAAAAGTTGCTGCACAAATTATCTACCTGGAGGTGTTTCTTGCTAAGCATTGCTGAGTAAATAATGAATAATTTTTAGGCTGTTGGTTTAGCCTGTCCAGAGTTACTCATCTTTTCTGGGACACTCTGTGGACCAAACAGACCAATTCTCAAACACTGAATTATTCCTTCCACATGGAGACAGGTCCTTTCTGCTTTCTGGGCCTTGATATTCCCATATGTAAAACAAGAAAGTTTGATCAGTTATCCTTTATTTATGAATAATGAGATCTTTCTTTTTGCCTGTATATTTTTTGACTGACAGAGTGATGTCCTTAGCTATTCTCACCATTGAGGGTATGCCTTTTTGAAATAAGAGTAAATGACGTGTTGGTAAGCTGCAGTATATAGTTTTGCCATGATGCCTAAGTTTTCCATAGGCGGCAGAGCCTGATTAGCAGAGGTAGTGAAGATATCTGGGTTCCAAATCCTTGTCTGACCTAGGAGCCACACTGGCTCCGTGAACTTGTCTGACTTTCCCATGGTAGAGAGGGGAGCATGCAGACCTTTGTACCACTGACATTATCTACTGCCTTAGCAAGTTTCCTAGCAGTTTACTTTCTAGGATAAGGATTCAGGTTTTTTTCTACATGGTCTTTTGGGAGAATAATTTTTAGAATACAATTGTATCATTCATTAACTTTTTCTTTACCATGCTGTCCAAAGACAAAGTGGTTTGTTTATTTTTAGACTTTGTACTAAGTCGGGAGATATTAAAACATGTAAAAAAAGTCTCAGTCATGATTTGGATTTTATTTCAAATCTTAAGTAAATAAATAAAATCTGCTCAGCAGATTTTCCTGGGAGTGAGAATAGTTGCATCTAAGACTTAAGTGCACACTGAAATTATTCCATGCTTCTCACTTAATGAGAGGTGGTGAATTGGTACCAATGTTATCACCTGCACATTGCAGATATTGCCAAATAGTCGCAGTACCTTATTGCTAAGCCCAGACATAGTTCAGACTACTCACCAAGACAATGGTCCAGACAGCCACAATCAGTCAGTTAGAGCTGGTACATATGGCATATCTGACTGTATCCCTGAACTAATTTTATTATGTTATTGATTATGTAATATTAGTGCCTAATCTTACTTAGATACTGCCTTTCTCTCAATTTCCTTAACCAAAGCAACCAAAAAAACACATTTTTTTTCATTAAATTTTTTTTTCAAATATTTTTATTTAAATAAAAGTCTCATTCAAACCAAATGCCTAGTTTTAGGAAGTCCATATAACCCATTTGCCCATTGGTTATGCTACATTCTTTTCATGCCTGTGGTGTGTATTGGCCTGTGGTACATTACACCACCAGCACCTATGGAACCAGAGACTTCATTCGAAAAAGAAGGAAAGCATAAGAAAGCATCTTTGTATGTTCAGTTAGTAAGCACAGATGCCACTCAGCCAGGATCGAAGATTGCAGACCTTCTGACAGAGCCCATCTAGTTCTATGTCACACAGAGTGACCAAGCAGGTTATTTTTTTCACAATGAACTCTTTATCAGCTTTCTCTAGAGTCAGAAGTTTTGTTTTAAGTGCTTTCCCCTGCCTCATTAGTAAAGTACATGTTCACTGTACTTTCTGTTTAGGGAGAAGAAAAATTCACTTGCAGATCTATTACTGAGAGAGGACAGTGTTGAAAGTTTAAATGAATAATAATCTCTTCTGTATGTAAATTTTATATACATTTAAAGTGTCTTTATTTCATTTTCTCATTTGATTTTCTCAT
>NW_011888932.1:5011190-5013500 GCF_000151845.1 Pteropus vampyrus | reverse complement strand
ACAGAAGCTGTTTGGTGTAATGAAGCAGTGGTTAGGTGGCACAAGATATTGAGCTCTGAATCCTGGTGCACTGTATTCTTAGGTTCAATGACTTTTCCTGCAAGGTACTATAACCCTCCCAAAGATACTTCCAGTGTCCACTTGATGATTTGCTGTGTTGTGTCTTCTTCAAATAAAATTAAATAAACTGAGTGCAAAAACTGATGAGTCGTTTGTTGGTAAAATGATCTTTTACCATTATAAGAAAATTTAAAATTATATAGATTTAATACAAAACTTGAAATCTATTTGATAGCAGGTAAAAGGTATGTGGGTATATTAAAAAAAAAAAAAAGCAAAGCTCAACTCATCTGACTGTAGCAAATGATGCTGAGCCACAGATCATTGATGTTTAATCCACCTCAACTAGTATTAGTGCCTAACACTGCCAATGCTTGGAGCTATGCAGAAATGACATATGACGTAGTCCCTGCTATCATGGAATTTCTAGTCTTATTGGTAGAGGCCATTCTCCTGAGCCCTAGACCTGTGTTTTATTATGCTTTAATGGCTTTTCATCAGAGAGGAGGTAGTATTTATAGGTATGAAAGAGTGTAGTAGAAGACTATGCATGAATTCTTTTTATTCTTCATTTATCCAAAAGAGTTATTGAGCATCTGCTGTTTGATTACTTTGTTTTGTTAAGCACTGTGAATACAAACATAAACCATCAAGGCATTCACAGTGTCTGGATAGTCATGCACAGATAGTCATACACATACATAGTCATGTATATGCAATGTCAGTGATAAAAGTAGCACTTAATGTTCTAGACAGTTTGGCAGAAAAGGGACTAATGTGAAACATAAGTTTTTTGTGCAAAGCTTCCTAGTGGAAGTATCATCTGAAATAGGTTTATAATTCAAATCAGTAATTGAATGTGGTCTTTTGCTTCTAGTCATGATAGAATAACAAGGACCTGATTTACCTTCCTGCCTTAAACCTACTAGAAAACCAAACATTTATGAAAAATGTTTTTCAGACATTAGACAATAGGCAGTGAAGGATGGTTGAAAGAGAAAGGGTGAAAAGAGAAAGATGTAAAAAACTCCAAATAGAACTTTTAGGGATGCAAAATATTATAACCTGAATTGAAAAATAAAACAAGATATTAAACAGCAGATTAGGCAGTACAGAAGAAAAGATCAGTGAATTAAATAGCAATAGAAACTATCCAACATGAAACACATGGAGAAAAAAAAGACTGGAAAACAAATGAACAGATTCTTATTGACATGTGGAATAATATTAAGAGGTCTAACGTGTGTAACTATAATCCCGAAAAAACGGTAGAGGGGACAGAAAAAAGTTTTGAAGAATTAATAGATGAATTTTTTTTTAATTTGATGAAAACTCTAAACCTACACATAAAAGGAGCTCAACAAACCTTATGTAGAATAAACATAAAGGAAGCTATACCATAAAGAAGGACATTTCATAATGCTTAGAGGGTCAATATATCAAGTGGAAATAACAATCCTGAATATGTGTGTACCTGATGAGACAGCTTAAAAATAAATGAAGCTGCTCACAAATATAGTGGACAATTTGGTGATGGACAGAGGAGGAGGAGAGTTGGGGGGCTGGGAAAATGAGGTGAAAGGTTAATGAAGTACAAATTAGTAGTTGATAGTTGGTCACGGGGATGGGGAGCATGGCAGAGGGAAGGCAGTTAGTATTAATATGATGCCTAGGTGCAGGGCCAGGGGAGGGAGGGAGCAATTGGGGGGATCGTTTTATGAACTATATAGATATCTAACCAATGTACTGTATACTTGAAACTAATTTAAGTAAATAAAAAATATATATATGAAGCAAAAACTGGTAGGACAGAAAGGATAAATAGACCAATCTGCAATTATAGTTGGAAATTTTAATATTCCTCTTTTAGTAATTGATAAAACAACGAAACTGAAAGTCATTAAGGATACAGAAGACTTGAACAACACCATCAACCATCTTGACCTAATTGACATTTATAGAACAGTCCACTCAACAAAAAAATGCACATTCTTTTCAACTACACATGGAACATTTACCAAAATAACTATATTCTGGACCATAAAACAAGCTTTAATAGTTTAAAAGAATTGTGAAATCATACAAAGTATGTCTCCTGATCAGAACAGAATTAAACTGGAAGTTAATAACATAAAGATATATGGAAAATCCCCAAATATTTGGAAATAAACACCTTTAAGACAAGGGCCCAAAAAAATCACAAGTAAAATTACAAAATATTTCTAACTGAATGAAGACCGAAACACAACA
>NW_011888932.1:5008380-5010747 GCF_000151845.1 Pteropus vampyrus | reverse complement strand
TTCACTGGAGAACTCTACAAAATATTTAAAGATGAAATGATGCCAATTCTACATAAATTCTTCCAGAGTATAGAAAAGAACATTTTCCAATTGATTTTTATGAGGCCAGCATACTCTCTACCAATAGCTGACAAAATTAAAAGAGGAGGAAAAAAAACTATAGTCCCCTCCAAAATTCAGCAATATTAAAAGGACAGTATATCATGATCAAGTTGTGTTTATCCCAGGAATTAAGTTTTTTTAATGTTTTAAAATCAGTCAGTGCAATTCATCATATTAGTAAGAGTAAAATAGAAGAACCATGTCAATAGAGAATACATATTTGACAAAATTTGACACTCACTTGAGTTTAAAATTCTCAGTAAACTAGGAATAGAAGGAAACTTTCTCAACCTAATAAAGGACATCTACCAAAAAAATTTATTGGTAACCTACTTAATGTTGAAAGACTGAATACCTTTTTACTAGGATTGGGAATAAGGTGGGGATGTCTGCCCTCATGTAATGTTCAATTCAATTTTATACTAGAGAACCTCATCAGTGCAATAAGGTAAGAATAAGAGATTAAAGTCATACAGATTAGAAGGGAAGAAGTAAAAATGTCTATAAAAAACATGATTATATATGTAGAACATCCTAAAGACTCTGAAAAAGAGTAATTAGAACTAATCAATTTGGCAAAGTTGTAAGATAAAAAGTCAATATATAAAAATCAACTGTACTTCCAGTACACCAGCAATGAACACTTGGAAACTAAATAATAGCATTCATAATAGCTTCAAAATTATGAAATACTCGGAAAAATTTAACAAAATATGTCAGTATCTGTACAGTGAAACTACAAAATAATACTGAGAACTTTAAAACACCTAAATAAATTATATTTATGAATATTTATGAATTGAAAGACTGATACTGTTAATTTGTCAATTCTTCCCAAATTGATCTGTAGATTCAACACGGTCCCAATCCCATAGAAGGATTTTTTTTTGTAGAAATTAATAAGCTGATATTAAAATTTATATGGAGTTGCAGAGGACTTAGGACAGTCAAATCAATTTTGAAAAAGAACAGTGTGGGGGACTTATCCTACTTGATTTGAAGAATTCTTATAAAGCTACAGTAATAAAGACAGTGTGGTATTGGATTAAGGGTAGATATAGACCAATGGAACAGAACAGAGAATTAAGAAATAGAAATAGAGCATGTGGTCAGTTTTTTTTTTATCTAAGGTACCAAAATAAATCAATGAGGAAAGGATAATCTAACAAACGGTACTGGAACAATTTGACGTCTATATGCAAAATAAATTAACCTTGATCCTTACCTAAAAAAATTCACAAAAATAAACTTGAAAAATGTTATGAGTTGCATTGTGATCCCCCACCCCCTGTTCATATGCTGAAGTCCTACCTCCAGTACCTCAGAATGTGACCTTGTTTGGAAATAGGGTCATTGTGGATATAATTAGTTAAGATGAAGTCATACTGGAGTAGGGTGGGCCCCTAATCCAGTATCAATGATGTACTTATAAAAGGGAAAATTTGGACACAGGCAGTCACATAGCGGGAATGCCATGAGAACATGAAGGCAGACATCAGAGCGATGCCTATAAAAACTAAGGAACACCAAAGATTGCCAGTAAATCACCAGAAGCTAGAGGGGAGGCATGTAACAGAGTCTCTCACTGTGTTTGGAAGGAACCAGCCCTGCTGGCACCTTGATCTGGGTCTTCTAGCATCTAGAACTGTAAGACAGTAAATTTCTGTTGTTTAAGCCATTCGGTTTGTGGTACTTTGTTATAGCAGCCCTTGCAAATTAATACAAAAAGGACCATAGACCTAAGCATAGAGCTAAAGCTATAAAACTAGAAGAAAACATAGGAGAAAAATCTTTGACTTTGGGTTAGACCCAGGTTTTATAGAAAAGTCATAAAAGCAAGAATTATAAAATACAATTGATAAGTTAGACTATCGAAATTAACTATGTTTTTAAGAAATGCTGTTAAGAAAATGAAAAGGCAAGCCACAGACTGGGAGAAAATATTTACATAATCATATATATTTGATTAAGGACTTGTAGCCAGAATATATTAAAAAAAAAAAATGCTCTTACAACTCAGTAATAAGACAATGTAAATAATATTTGGAAAATATTTAGACAGTCACCAAAGAAGCAATACTGATGGCACATAAGCACATTAAAAGGTGCTCAACCTCAGTAGTCATTAGAGAAATACAAATTAAAATTACAATGAAATATTACTTACTAGAGTTGTCTCAAACTGTTCCAAGTGTTGGTGAGAATGTAGGACAGTGAGAACTCATACAATGCTAGTGGGAGTACAAAATAGTATAGTTACTTTGG
>NW_011888932.1:4995685-5005010 GCF_000151845.1 Pteropus vampyrus | reverse complement strand
ATAGAAAAGTCATAAAAGCAAGAATTATAAAATACAATTGATAAGTTAGACTATCGAAATTAACTATGTTTTTAAGAAATGCTGTTAAGAAAATGAAAAGGCAAGCCACAGACTGGGAGAAAATATTTACATAATCATATATATTTGATTAAGGACTTGTAGCCAGAATATATTAAAAAAAAAAAATGCTCTTACAACTCAGTAATAAGACAATGTAAATAATATTTGGAAAATATTTAGACAGTCACCAAAGAAGCAATACTGATGGCACATAAGCACATTAAAAGGTGCTCAACCTCAGTAGTCATTAGAGAAATACAAATTAAAATTACAATGAAATATTACTTACTTACTAGAGTTGTCTCAAACTGTTCCAAGTGTTGGTGAGAATGTAGGACAGTGAGAACTCATACAATGCTAGTGGGAGTACAAAATAGTATAGTTACTTTGGAAAACAGTTTAAGTTTCTTATAAAGTTAAAGACATATTTACTAAAAGAGCCAGCTATCCCATTTTCTATTTACACAAGAGAAATAAAAACATGTTCACAGAGAAACTTGTATTTAGAGGTTCAGTACAGCTTTGAAAGAAGCCAGACATAAAAGAGAATATACTGGGAGAGGGAGGAGGGGGAAAATTTTTAAAAAATAAAATGTTTTAAAAAAAAAAGTGTAACATTGGCACTGGAATAAACAAATTTAGAGAACAGAAAAAAAGTATATACTGTACAATCCTATTTATATGAAATTATTGAACAGCTAAACTCTGGTAACATAAAGTAGATCGACGGTAGACAGGAGCTGTAAATGGGGAGAGAGGATTGACTTGTAAAGGGGCAGGTGGGAACTTTCTAAGGTGCTTAATATTTTTTTCCAGCTTTACTGAGATGTAATTGACATATAACATTGTGTAAGTTTAAGGTGTAAAACCTATCGATTTGACACAATTAAATATTGCAGAATGATTACTATAGTAGCATTAGTTAATACTTCCATCACCTCACATAATTGCCATTTCTTTTTTGTGTTGTGAACATTTAAGATCTACTCTGTTACCAGCTTTCGAGTAGACAATACAGTATCGTTAACTGTACTACCATACTGTACATTAGATCCCCAGAACTTATTTATCTTATAACTGGAAGTTTGTACCCTTTGACCTTCATCAACATTGTTCCACTCCTACCCCCCAGCCTTGGCGGCCACCATTTTAGTCTCTTCCTATCTGCACTCGCAGATATCATTTTGAGACCCTGATTTTATTTCCTTTGGATACATGCCAGAAGTAGAATTCCTGAATCATATGGTAGTACTATTTTTAATTTTTTGAGGAACCTCAATACTGTTTTCCATCATGGCTCTACCAGTTTACATTCCTCCCAGTAGTGTGCAAGGGTTTCCTTTTCTCCACCCTTGCCAGCTCTTGTTATCTCTTGTCTTTTTAATAGTAGCCATTCTAACAAGCGTGAGGTGATATCTCATTGTGCTTTTGATTTGCATTTCCCTGATGATTAATGATGTTGAGCACCTTTTCACGTACCTGCTGTCCATTTGTATGTCTTCTTTGGAAAAATGTCTGTTTAGTTCCTTTGTCCATTTTTTAATTGGGTTTGTGTTTTGCTCTTCTACGTTTTTTATAAATTTTGGATGTTAATCCCTTTTCAGATATATGGTTTACAGATATTTTTTCCCCATTTAATAGGTTGCCTTTTCATTTTGTTTATTGTTTTTTTTGTTGTGCAGAAGCTGTTTAGTCTGATGTATTCATTCTTATTTATTTTTACTTTTGTTGTTCGTGCTTTTGGTATCATATCAAAAGTGTTGTCAAGACCAGTGTCATGGAGCTTTTCTCCTATGTTTTCTTCTAGAAGTTTTGTGGTTCTAGGCCAAAATTTCTTTATCATGATTGTAATGGTGGTTACATGACTATATACATTTGTCAAGACTCATTGAATTATACACTTAAAATTGATGAATTTTATTTTTGATATATTATGCCTCAACAAAGAAATGACCGTAAACTGAAAGTCTGCTGCCTGTCAAGTGCTGTGTTAGGAATATGATTAGATAAATGTGATATGTGTCCTTTTTCTAGGGAGCTCACAGTCTATAGACATAGTGTAGAAAGATTTTTGTAGTTCAGAGATAAGAGCCCTATAGAGAAGTATATTTGCTGAGGTACGAAGGAAGGAGTTCTTGATCAGGGAAAACCTCACAGAGGAGCTGCTTGACCTCTAGTGTGATGGGTGAACAGGAGTCAGATAAGTGTTGAGGGGAAGGGCATTCCAGGCAAAGGCATGTGGGTGTGAAACTGCATGTTATGTCTTATAAGCCACCAGGAGTCTAGTATTGTTGGAGCCCTGGAGCTGTGAGATTTATGTTGAAGTGGCAAGAGTTGAAGCTGGACAGGTTGTCAGAGATAGCAAGTGAAATGTTTCTTGGATTTGCTTATCAAACTCATATTGCAAGAGAAATAATGTACTTGAGAAAGAAACCCTCTCTCTTGGATAAGAGATGAGATAATCAGTGCATCCATTCATGTTCGTTCATTCCTTTGCTTTTGATTTAAAAAACAAAACAACAAAAACCTTGCTTTTATAATCAGCTATTTTAAAATACTAATTTTTCCTGGACTGACCTCAGCTGAATTTGTATAACTAAGGCTATACTTGAGCTTTCACTTGTTACAGTGAGGAAATATGTTTTAATGTTTGAGAAAGCCTTTACCACTAGCCATCTGGGAGAACTGCTGAGGTTTGCTGGATGTGGCATGTGCCTTCAAGCAGATACCAGTTTCTTTTTACCAACAGAGAAAAGTACAAAATCTCCCTCACATTACATTTTGGAAAGGAGAAAACCTGAAACTGCTTATTGGTTTAACTCCATATATATGAAATTCTTGAATGTCACTCTCTATCCTTGGAGTGATGCAGGGAAATGTATGTATGTGTATGCATCGTGGGAACAAGCACACAGGATTTTGATTAACAAGTGGGACAACTGACTTTGAAGACCTGCTCTAACATTCAGTGCTTTCTCATATATTACAGGCAGTGGATTTTGAAGGTTGGGCTGACACCCTCTTTCTTCTGCAGTTCACTCTCTCTTGTGTGATGGGGTAAGCCTTTGCTGTCTTGTTAGCAGATAGTTTTCCTAGCAAAATGTGTTCTAGGGTCCTTTTGTCTCATTCCTCATTCCCGTTCTGTCTCTTTAGTGTATCAACTTAGGATAGTTAAATCTTCAGATTCAGGTAGTTCAGTAGCCCTTAGGAATGTGCCCTGAGGGCAACTAAACTGAGCCCAAAGTCATGCTTAGAAGGATGGAGAAAAACAAACTAATTTTATCCAATAATCTAGTACATGATAAGCATCATTATATTTTGGCATTATTTTTCACCATTTTATTTTGTGCATTATTTTATTTTATTTCTATGTTGACCATTTGGCAGATATTGTCCTTTTACCTATGAGAAAGCAGATTCAGAACTCAAGTAAATTGTCTAAGTTTTCACAATTTGTAGATAGTGGTGGCAGCCCTTGAATTTGGAACTGTTTGACTCCTAACTAAGTTGTCTTCCTCTTAGAAGAGTATATGTAGAAGGCTAAAGGGTGTCGGCAAATGAGCCTTTTCTCTTCACCTCCATATTTCCTAATGTATTTTGTCTTCAGTCAGTTCAGTTCATATTTATGACTGGATCTGGCATAGGCTCGGTGCAGAGTGAGTGGGTGCTTCAAAATAAAATTGATATGGTGCCTTAGTACTGAGCACTTAGTACTCGGAAGCCTCATTGTAAATCTGGGAGTTCCAGCTGCTGCCACTTAGTTGTTAAGTGAACCTGTGTCCCCTCTTAAAGTAGTTCTAATTTGTTTTCCTTCCATCCTTAAGAATCCCTCTTATCTTCACCCTGGTTCAAAGATCATGTTGTCCTAATGGGAAGTGCACACCTGAGCCAGGGTTTTTATGAGCACTGACCTTTCTGTCTAGATTAGGTGAATTAGTAGGAATATGATCTAAAGAGAGTACTCATTATGAATGATGGTGTCAGGGTTTTGGTAAAGGTAGCTGGGGAAAACGCCTCGTCAGTAAGTGGACATGTGGTTCTTTTTAATGAAATTTTTAAAAATCTGAAGCTGCAGGACAAGCAGCGGTGAGGTAGGGAAGGTCAGTCAGTTATTGAGTAGAATGTGCTAGAATGGCTAACATTGATTGTTTCTCTTGGCTAGAGATTATTATAAAAGTAAGCAACTAGATCTTATAAGAGACCTCTTTCTTCTTCATTCCAGGTTTATCTTGATGTATGCCACAGTACTCTGCACTCAGTATAATTCTGCTCTTACAACTACAATAGTTGGGTGTATTAAGGTGAGTTGAGAAAACTCTGTTATCTTTTGGGTACCTGCTTTATTTGAAAGCTATTCCTCTAAAATAAGTCTAGTTATGGCCTTCAGCCCCATAAGCCTTATTTCCTTGCATATTTTTTTGATAGTTTGACAAATTGTGGTGATGGTTTCTGAAATAGTCTTTAAGAACTTGGGGAGGGCATAACCTCTACTTTCAGGCAACTTAGCTGTGAGGAATATAGGAAAAGGAAAATATGTTAGAGTAGAGGAAGAAGGACTAGGCCTATTTCTGACAGGGCAAATGACTAGCTCAGTAGTGAGAGGCCTGTCCCTTTAACCCTTAATGAGAACTGTTCTGTTCTCTGCCTCACTGAGTTCTGGCTGTTTTGTAGGGCGAGGATGCCTGCCAGAAGCTAATCAAGGGAGTTTTCCTATGAGTGAGCCAAACCATAAATGGCCCACTTTTAAAAGCTGTGTCTAACATTTCCAGTGATGTCATTTCCCCCTGATCCATTTTATTTGAAGGAGTCTCATCTGTCTTCAGCCAGGAGAGTCAAGCTGCCTTGAATATTGAACTAAAGTTAGTGGCTTGAAGCCTGAGTCCTCTTTCATCTGATTTTGTGATTCTAGTGCTTTAAGATCCAGGAGGCCATAGCATGCCTGAATTCCAAATGAATTAGCAAGGTAGGCTTGCTTTCTTTAAAAAAAAGGTAAAACAGAAAGAGGTAGAGTTTTAGATCATTTAGGGAAGAGTGCAGTTGCCCTTGGGACTTCCTTTATGATCCTCTGTTTATCAGTAGTGAGAGAAAGGTTTACAGAGGTAAAGTTTTTACTGCTCTGCTATGTTTCCCATGGACAGGTGTCCACCTGACGTTATGTTAGAACTAGATTTGAGTTAAAACTTCAGAAAGTCTGTGACTTTAGATCATGACATTGGAGTGTTTAGTGTGAATAGAATTTTAAATTAAGCTAATAACAAGTCAGTTGTGTGAATTCCCATGAGAGCAAGAGATAGTTAATCTAGACAAGCCTTTAAGGTCTGAGCTGGCTGAGACAAATTTAGCCCCCAAATTAGCTCTCAGCTTTGTTTCATTTTTGTAAAGTAAACGCTTTAAGAGCAAAGTGGATGGCTTGCATCTTCAGAAAAAGAATAGCAAGAACATGAGAGACAGGGCAGTTTGTACCATGTTTTTAGCCAAGAAGAAGGATGGTACAGGAAAGCCTATGTTTAATTTTATTAACTAAATCTACTTGCTTAGGATTTCTTAGTGTACTTTATCATTATCAGCATGGGGTACAGATAAAGTCATGCTCTCATTAATATAAAGTCCAGTACTTTTCTTTTGATATTTCCTCCTCCCTATAGAACCCTATGGATTTAGTCCAAAGAAATCAGTTTTACTTCTAGAAGGAGGGAAAAAGCTAGATTGTCTGATTAGTTAGCAGTCACTTTGCTTCTCACTGCTATGTGGTATCGCTGTTGAAGATTGTCTTATACCTTCCAACAGATGAGAATACGCTGATGCCCTTGCTGTTTCAGAGTCCCACAGACCACAGTGGAGCTTCTTTCATTAGCCTCCCAGTTAAAACCCTTTTAACTCAGTCATTGTTCCAAAAGAGGCTTTAATCATCTTTCTGTGCTTGAGGATCCTAACCCTACAAACCCTTGGGTCAGCATTCCTTATTTCTTTTAAGTATGATGGGAGAATTATTTAGGATAACTAGTTAAAAATGGAAATTCCTAGGCCCACCTCAGATATACTGAATCATAATCTCTAAAGTAGAGCCTGAAAATTATCATTTTTAACAAGGTTTCCAGATGATTTTCAGAATACTAAAGTTCGAGAATTGCAGGCTTAGTTTTGAGGTACCAGCAGACACTCTTCTGTGCTTCCTGGTTAGTTCTGCTTTGGGGGCATTGGTATCTTTTCCTGACAGCAAACCTTGGTTAGAATGCCCTTACGTATATTTACATTTTTCTAACTTCTGATTGGTTTTATGCAATAAGGATTGGGTTCTCTATCTTTTCCCTTTCTGAAGTTCTTTGGGTGATTTATATAGATTTATCTATCTTCTCCTTGATCTGTTTTCCAAGAGAGGTTCTGTTACACATTTTCCGAAGTTGCCTACTGTGACATGTTATTTCCTTTTATCTTTTCCACTCAAATAATAAAAGATCTGCTCTAAGGTAACTTGTTCTATCTTTAGGCTTGAAAGAGGATGACATAATACTGAATGCTCAAACGGTACTGATTATAAATACAATTTTGAAACACTAGGGCACTTTACTTGCTGCTTCATAGGCCTGATCTAGGAAAGCCCAGGTACTAAAAATAAAAATATTTGTGACTTTTACCGTTTATGGAAGTTTTAAAAGAGAGTTTAGGGAAGAACTGAATAATAGTTTAGACTTTGGAAGATTGTATTTCACCTTTGCAGTCTGAGGATAATTAAAGAGGAGCCAGATAAGCATGAGATGTTTACCCCTGGGAGTTTAAGGAAGTGTTAGGAGAGATGATTTTAGGTATGCTACTTTTAGATGACCTCCCAGGGACTAGTGTTTTTTTTAAGAAACCAGGGACTAGTCTTCTAAAAACTCTCTTTATGTTGGTAAACTCCCCACCATCTCCTTTATCTTTTTCAAAAAAGAGACAAATTCTTGCATATAAGCAGAATTTCCTTTTTTACTCTCCCCTTACAAGTCAACAGTTATCTTAATGGGAAGAAAAAGCATTCTTTTCTAAGATTGCTGAATGTACCTTAGTGTTTTCTACCCCTAGTAACAGCAGTGTTTCTCTACTTAGATTTATAATGTCAGCCCAGACCACAGGGCAGAGAAAGTTTGATAAATCTTGTTAGTATTTTTCAAGCTTGGTGAAAGCATTTAGTTTCTGGAGAGATTGAATGGGGAGAGGTTAATGATATGGTTTCCTTATTAGTGTCCTTGCTCTTGCTACATTCATTTTAGAATTGATGGGTCTTTGTTGTTTTCTGCTTATATGTTTTTGTATTTTAAGGATAGGTATTTGGGTCATAGCATAGATGAGTTAATATGAATATTGAAAAAGCTCAGTTAAACCTGTGTAACAGTGTATTGCCTTTTTTGTAGAATATATTAATAACTTATATTGGAATGGTCTTTGGTGGAGATTATATTTTCACATGGACAAACTTCATTGGCTTAAATATCAGGTAAGTAAAAATATTTAAATATCACTTTGACAAGTGGGATTTAGATACTCAAACTGTGTCACAGTAAGGTTGGGCTATTTAATGGCAAATTTGTTTATTTATTAAACAAACATTTATGGAATACCTGCAGTGTACTGTATATTTAATATCTTTAGGTAATGCTTTTTAAGAAAGAGGGAGAAAATGGTTTTATTTTTTATGCACAATATTTGGGGAATCTTTTCTGGAAATTGAACTTCTTTTACTTAGCCTTCAAAGAACAGTCCTTTATTTATTTTGCTAGATGGTAGTACGGTGTTCTCAAGAAAATTCAAGGTTAGAGTATCAGCTCTGTTAGAAATGCTTTATATATGTTTGACCTTGAACATATCACTGTATTTCTTTAGACTTTATTTATCTCCATTGATGATGAGGGTGACTTGTATGAAAGATCTTTTTCAGCTCAAGAATTTTGAATCTCGTGGTTTTAAATACTATTTATATGCTTAAAAATTCTCAAATTTGTGTTTGGGAAGATTGCTGTCCTGAACTCAGACTTGTATGTCTAACAGCCCACCTGACATCTCTAGCTGACATGTCCAAAACTAAACTCCTTTCATTTCCTCCAAAGTCCGTTCCAGCCAAAGCCTCGCATCTCAGTTGATGGAGACTCCAACCCTCTAGACTTTCAGTTCAGAAACCTTGGAGTCATCTCGACTCTTCAATCGTATACACAACATCCAATGTGTTAGCAAATTCTCTTGGCTCTCCCTTCAGAATATATCCATAAAAGGACCACTTCTCACCATCTGCACTGCTTCCATCATAATCTAAGCCACCAACATCCCTTGCTGCTGCCTTGTCTTCTATACTTGTCCTTGGTTTGGTTCATTCTCACCCTAACACCCCTAGGCAATTCTCATCTGTGTTCTTTGTGAAAAGTGTGAGAACACGTCACTCTTATTTTTACCCTGCACTCCTACCCTATGTCTGTCCATGTCCCAAAGTCCTGACAAAGCCCTACAAGATCTATCTCCTCTTTACCTCTCCAGTTTCAGCTCTTGCTTCTCTTCTCTCTCACCCACCCCATCCACACAGACCTCCTTGCCATTCCTTTAGAATTCTGGGCAGACTCTCACTGTAGGGCCTTGGGATAGGACGTTTCCTCTGCCTGGAACACTAACTGCCAAATACTTGCATGGCTAAGTCCTTTACACCTATATATTTTTGCTCAACTGTTACCTTTTCAAGGAAGTTTTCCCTGACTACCTTATTTAAAATTGGAGCCTCCTTTTTCATTTCTGATACTCCAAACCCTCTTATTCTGCTTTTTTATTTATCTTTTCCAGAACTTATCTCTCTCTAATATACCATATAATTTTCTTATTTGTATTTATTCCCTATTTTCTATCTCCTCTGCTAGAATATAATTTCCATGAGGGTAGGCATCTTTGTCTATATTGATCATTCAAGTTTCCAAGGCTCCTACAATGCCCAGTAGTTGCTTAATAAATATTTGCTTGATGAATTCTATATGGATTGGTGAAAAATCACTTTGGAAACATAGCTCTCTATTAGAATATGGTATTAGTATCATCTTTTTAATGTGCAGCAAATTATATAACCTCTCTGAGCTTTTATTTCTTCAAATATAAATACTCTACTTTCCTTATGGATCAATATGAGAATTTAACACTAATATTATTAATAGGTTAATAATTCATTGTTACCCCTTTGATATCTGTTTGCCACTATTGTTGTTTATCTTTTAGAGGAAAAATCATTTGTTATTTGTTGGGGTAGGAGTTTGTGGAA